>NC_057797.1:258537639-258837639 GCF_018294505.1 Triticum aestivum | reverse complement strand
TATTATTATTATTATTATTATTATTATTATTATTATTATTATTATTATTATTATTACTGTTGACTCATAGTGTGATTGACTACGAACTGGGCCCTTATCTGCGGGCGTGGCTATCGATAGATTTAATATACACTCTGCAGAGGTTAGCACACTGTACCCACACTACGGAACCCATGGCCTCACACTCGCATTCGGGTGGACCAACGGTGTTCCGAAAAAACCAATCTACTGCCATGACACTCTCCCGGACACTCCGACTCACTCCTCCCTGGGCTAGTCCTGTGTGGCCCCGTGTCTACCAAAGACACAACGACCACCTTCGTGGCCGAAACATCCCTCACGGGGATCCTTAACAAAAACAATGGGCACACAAGGCTTATGTCCGCCTACCTGATCAGGGTACCGCATGCCCATAACCTTCCCTAGTTGGAGGCACAGGCGAGAGGCACGACAATAGACCAAGTAATGACCTTCCTATAAAGGTAAACCTGGTTGCACTGGTCAGTTCGATATGGTGGCACCATGACTCAGCCAACAGTTGTTCAAGTTCAATTTAATCCGGTTAAACTTGAATGCAAATATGTTGAGCCATGATAAAAAACATGATGCAAGGACAATGCATGAGCATGATATCAAAATAAGCATGAGGGTACAACATAACTATCCACCATATCAACAATGAGCCATATCGAACTGAGCATGGCATAATGATGAGCATGAATATTACAAGTACAACACTACTCATAGCATAACATGACCGTTATCACCAACCATAAATAACATGCAAGAACTCATCAATAACATTACCGAGTAAACACTTAACCAACTAGCAGTAAAGAAACAATTCATATTAACAGTACTCGGTAATCGATGTTAGTCATGCACCGAAGAACATGACCAACCCAATACTAACAAGTAGTTCATGATAACAAGGTACAAGAAGATAGCATGACGATAATCACCGATCCACAAGCATGACCGAAACTATGACAGTTGTAGCAAAACAAACATATAGTTATTAAAGGTTCAAGTTGAAAACCAATACTACTGCATGACTATCATGCAAATGGTGGTTGTGGCTTGCCTGTGGTGGAAGAAATCACTGGGGAGAAGTGCGGTGAAGCCGCGGAAAGAATCACCGGAAAACAGTTCTCTTTCGGAGGGGATGTTTACGGGCAAGGGAAAAATGGTCATATCTAATATGTCAAGCCATAGTGAAAATGAAACCAACAGAACGGGCTCGATGAAACAAAGACGTGGGCTTAGGATTCACCTTAATCGGAGTCTCGACAAAAAAGTTGTGATAGTTTTTCTGCCATGGACCTATCTGTAATACAAATTTTTACAGACTGGGCCAAAACAGAAAAGATGAAAGCGCATTCCAGGAACAACGCTTTTGGGACAGTGAAGGCGTATTTTCGGCCGAAGCCGCGGCTATTTACGCTTTCACTAAAACGAAAGCATATTCGTGAGATTACGCTTCCACTTAACTGATGTGGAAACGTGGGGTCAACGCGCCGCCGTTTACAGGTGGGGTCGAGAGGCGATACGGGGCCTAGCTGGCCTCATCTTCTTCCTCCTCGCTGCACCCCGATGGGAAACAGAGGAGGCAGGGGTGGGGTCGCGATGCCGGCGGTGGCCCGGCCGGCTCAGGCCGCCTCCGGCCAAGACGAGGCCACCGGTGAGACCGGCAAGGAGTGCCGCACCCGTCTAGGGATTCACGCGCACCGGGAAGAGGACGAGGTGTTGTCGGCCTTGGCAAACAGAGGAGGCTCTGGATGGGTGTGCGCTGGCGCTTGCCGGTGACTCGGGGTGCCCCAGGTGGTGCTCGGACCACCAACGGGATAGGGAGAACACGCCGCATCCATCTCGCAGCAAAGATAGAACCGAGGAGCATTGGGGTAACTGTGGTAATGGGAGGCAGAGGGCGCGGGCGGTGGCTTGGGTTAGAGGGGCCACGGTGGCTCCTTCAAGGGGTCGAGGTGGTGGGGAGGTGCGCCGAGACGTGGAGAATGAGATGGTGGTGGCTAGAGGTGGTGGATGGGCTTGGCTGGCTCGAATTTGAGCCGAGGCCGAGGCGGCAATGGTGAACGGCGACGGTCAGAGGTGAGGGAGAGGTTCTCCGGTAGGGAAGGAGGAACGGGGAGAGGCTTGTGGAGCGAGTATAGGCTGATGGATGCTCAGGAGGGGCTCGGGTGGCCTTTATATAGGCGGGCGAGGGGGCCGAGCTCGCGTGTCGCCACAGAGGTCCGGCCAACACTCTGGCGATGCTCATCGATCACGGGAGGGCGCGGGAAGGCGATGAGGGAGATAGAGGAAGAGCTACAGAGGCTCACAGGGCAAGAGGGGTCGAGGGCGCAGAGGAGAAGCGGCCACAGTGCGCCCGTGGGCGCGCGGCGACGAGCGTTGACAGAGGAGCTGACGGAAGGGGAAATGGCTCTAGGAGGACGGTGACGATGCGGGCTAGCTGTTGGACATGCTCAAGAGCGCGAAGACGACGAGAGGGAGAGGTTCCCAAGCAAGAAGACGTCCTGGACGCGGCCAACGCCAGCAGAGTGCGCGCAATGCATACCAAAGGTCGTGATCACCGCGTCTACTGGTGCCCACAGTGCCACAAGCTAAGCCAAACGATATCTGGGGGATTCCTTCCTAGGGAGGTTGCAACTGTGGTGGTAGTTTGGTTAAAAGGGCTCTGGTTAAAAGGTAATTAACCTCTGAAGTTTACTGTAGTAAACTTGGACGAACACTGCTGATCAACACGAAGGAGTTTGGAAGCAATGGAGTTGTCTGCGGGGTTCAAGGTAAGAAAGACATTCATCCTGGGAACTTTGAGAAGACTTGGACCAAGATTAGAACTGCATAAATTGGTCCAGAAGCAAGAGTTGGATGATGCACTCATATGGTGAGGCCACTTGAGCTGAAATTTGGTCAAGGCCTAAAGATTTGGTCATAGTAAGATGATGTAAAAATTTCATACCAATTGGACAAGCCAAAGTGGTACTTGCTTCACAAACATCTCCACTAACCAGCATCTTGCAATAATTCTAGAGAAATATTGGCCAGGTTAAATGGTGCCAACTTATGTGGAGGGAAGTCATTTTGGTAGGGGAACAATCTGGTAATTTATCAGGATTTTTGAAGCAATATAAATTATACTTTCTTCACAAACTGAAAATAGTAATAGAATCAATGATTTGGTCCTGTTCTCACATAGATGAAGGGATGGAGCTGAAATTTGGAGTAGTGTGCTAATATGAGCACATGAACGAATGTGCAAAATTTCAACTCATTTGGATGACCCTATCTATCACTTCCTTCACAAAGGCTTCCCTTAGATAGGAACTTTGAAAACATCACTGAGGAAGTTTGGCTACGCAAATAAAGTTGAATTTTGGCACAGGTCAATTATTTGGACGGGAAAAGATGTCCAAAAAGTTTGGGGTCAAATGGGCAAAGATAAATGGCACTTGCTTCACAATGTGCCATTTAGGAGAATAGGAAATAATTTTATTGAGCATGATGAGAAATATGGCCAATGAGATATTTTTCCATATTTGAGGAAGATATGACCCAAACAATTTGTAGGAATTATTTGGGGATTTTTGGATGGGCTGAAATATAGGTTGCTTCACAACGTAGGGCAGATAGGGTTATTCCTTTAATAGGAAAAGGAATATTCCTGAGAAAAAGAAATTATGGTTTGGTCATGAAGTGAATTGACATGATCTTGGCAAAGTTTTGAGAATCGTGAGTCACTTGGGTGAGGAAATGAGGATGATTTCCCGGGTGACAAGGCCAGAGAACCACTCAAAAAAGAAAAATAGAGCAAAAACCAATTAAATTAAAAGAAAAAGAAAAGGGCCAAAATCCATGCTGTTACAACTATTAGCATATATTTCCTTGAAATATCTGCCCAGTCCTTGTAAAAGGCATGAGAATGTACTAAATAACACGACCATAGTTTTCCACACCGTTCTTGTGCACCTTTTCATGCATCGATTGTTCAAATTTGAATCATGTCCATTAATGCCTAGAAAATGCACATAATCCCCTAAATATGGTAAATGAGCCCGAGAAAATGTCAAATTTGAACACGTTGCATTTGAGGCGGTATGTTGATCATTGGAAAAAAACTGAATGACAAACTAAGACGAAAATTTGGATTCCCCTTCAATCTTGGGGATTTCCCTCTCGAAAGCATGGAACTTCCTCGGTGATGGTTCGATTTATGAAGGGCGTGCATGACGACATAAGCCAAACCTTGTTGTCGCGGAAACTGATCGTCGAACACCTATGGGGCCGGCGGACCGGGCCCCTTTTGGTTCGGCGGGGGGCGGAGATCGCACGAAGAGCACATCGAGGCGAGGCACACGAGCAGTTTACCCAGCTTCGGAGCTCTCCGGAGAGATAACACTCCTACTGCTGCTTGTCTGGTTGTATTATCTGGTGTTCTTGCTCTCCAAAGCGAGAGTGTGATGTTCTCTGGGCTACGGCTGGATCGAAGCAAACTGTCTGAGGCCCCGAACCTATGAGCCGAACCCCCTTTACGTTGCGCATGGGCCTCCTTTTATACACTAAAGGGGTCACCCACAGGTGGAAACGCAGAGGAGGGTAAAAACGTAAAAAGCGAGGTAGTTGATACAGTTGCTTGTACAGTGCACCCTACCTAACTCTGACGGTAGGGGACAAGGGCATTAAATGCCCGCCTGAGTCGCCCGAACAGTGCAGAAAAGGACCGTTAGGGGCGCCACCGTTCGCCACGATGGCGATCTTGTCAGCTTCGCACGCCACTGCGCACCGCTGGCTGCACAGCCTCCCGCCACGCACGTCCGTAGAGGCCCCTAGAGCAACGCTGTCAGGACCCCGACTCAATGCCACATCGATCTAGCATGTAACACATCATATCACTTTGCGGCCTCACGCACGGTACTCCTACGGGTGTCGCCTTACCTTTGCCCGGGACCGTTTGCGCCTTTTGGCACACGTATATGATAGTGTCGCTAGCATCCATATGATAAGGAGCCCGGGCTGACATGGCTAGTCGTAAACCCAAAGTGGCACAAACTTACAGGGACAGGCATCCATGACCCAACATCGAACATGTCGGTCATCAGCGAGTGAATCCAGGCTGTAGCACTGGGCTAGCAGGACTCCAGTGAACCGGGCTGTAGCGGGCTAACAGGACTCCGGTATTCATCGCGTGACATTTCCCCGAAGGGACAGACACAGGAACGAAGAAGGACACATGCTGGCCAGCCTGAGTGTTCCGGAGCAGTAGCAAGCTACCATGGCTCATTGGAAACACTAGGAGACATTTCCCCGTAAGAGAGGCTACTAAAGATAAACAACTAGATGGTCAGATCCCACACATACCAAGCATTTCAATAACACACACACAATATTCTCGATATGTGCAAATACAACATGGCATCACAACATGACTCTACGACTCAAGTAATTTATCAATAGGCTCCGAGGAGCGAGATATTACAAACATGGGTCTCATGACCCAACATTCAGAGCATACAAATCAAAGCACAAGTGGAAGCTATCATGTCTGAGTACAGACATCTATAAATGAAAAAGGCTGAGAAGCCTGACTATCTACCAAATCCTGCTGAGGCACAAGATCGTAGCTGAGGTAACAAGCTAAACGTCGAAGTCCACGTGGAACTACTAGTGAGACCGAAGTCTCTCTGCAAAAACATAAATTAAGCAACGTGAGTACAAATGTACCCAGCAAGACTTACATCAGAACTAACTACATATGCATCATTATCAACAAAGGGGATGGTGGGGTTTAACTGCAGCAAGCCAGCTTTGACTCGGTGGCTATCCTGAACTACGACTGCAAGCAACTCTTTTGAGGTGGCGCACACGAGTCCACATATTCACCATATCAAGACACCACTATGGATCCGCTCCCGTCTCCCTGCGAGAACACCAACCATAGCACTCACGGTTATCTTGCGTATTTTAGAGTATCCACTTTCACTTGTCTATGAACTGATATAAGCAACCCAGAAGTCCTTTACCGCGGACACGGCTATTCGAATAGATGATGTTAACCCTGCAGGGGTGTACTTCTTCATACATGTTTCCACCACTTAGCGTCTGCACACGACATGTGCTCGGCAGACTTCAAGCGAAAGCCGACGTGGGTGTAGACCACGACCTACCTAAACACTCAAGTCTCTAGTCCAGGTTTATCGCCTATTCGGGTTCCATCCATGAGGAAATCTGGCCGGAGTTTCGCTCACAGCCCCAAACGATGTGAACAGGGTTCCCGAGATACCAAACGGGCATCCGGTACACCGTGCCACGTACCTACCGCATCACAGCCCACCCCTACGGTCAGCGCTGTCCACGGCCTCCAGTAAGCTACAAACACCAGAAACTACTTGCAACTCCTAGACAGAGGACTAGGGTGAATAAGAAGTCGAGCGGGGTCATATTTCAGGGCCCAATGTATGGTAGTAGCTGAATCATGGATCACAAACACAGAACTCAGTTCCTGAGGACGGCTGCAATGAGACAACCCACCATGTACTCCTACATGGCCTCTCACCGCTACCTTTACCAAATCGTATTCACACACTTAGCTCACACACAGTAGGACGTGTTCATACACCTCTGATTCATTCCCGATGAATCAGACCTGACACAACTCTAAGCAATAGCAGGCATGACAACAAGCATGAATGAGTAGGCACAACAGGGCTCAAACAACTCCTACTCATACTAGTGGGTTTCATCTATTTACTGTGGAATGACAGGTCATGCAAAGGATAAAGGGGTTCAGCTACCGCAGCAAGTAGCAGATGAATCGTTGTTGTCCTAATGCAGTAAAAGAGAGCAGGAGCGAGAGAGTGGGATTTTATCAGAATGAACAAGGGGGTTTTGCTTGCCTGGCACTTCTGAAGATAACATTGAGTCTTCATCAGTGTCAACGATCACCACGTCGGAACATCGTCTACCGGGATGGAACAGATACCAACAACAAAGAAGAAATACAATCAATGCAATGCACAATATGATGCATGCTCATGACATGGCAATATGAATGTGTTTTGAGCTAATGCAACTAGCAACAGATTAAATGAAGTTGGTTTGAATACAAGATTCAAATTCAAACTCCATATGTGATTATTTAAATGCCCTTTATATGATTTGTGCTAAACAGGATCTATAAGTTGTTCTAACATGCATGAAAATGGTGCAGATGGATTCCTTGAATTTTTCTGATAATTTTTCATATATAAATTATTTAATTTGGAGTTACGGTTGAATTTCTATGAATTTTAGAAGTTTATACAATTTTCTAGAATTTCTGAATTATAATAATTCCAGTAATGATTTATGGCGTCAGCACCACGTCACTGTGACGTCAGCAGAGTCAACTGGGCTGGTCCGGGTCAAACCTGACCAGTGGGGCCCACTGGTCGGTGACTACGGCTAATCCTAAGATAACTTAAACCTAACCTAGTTTAATTAGTCGGGCCGGGCCCGCATGTCAGTGAGTCAGTGGCTTAATTAAACTTAGTTATTAACTTAACCAAAAGTTAGCAGGGGACGGGCCCACACGTCAGTGACCCAGGGGGGTCAAATCCATGGTCAACCGGGCTAATCCACCAGCGTCTAACCGCCGGCAACGATCAGACGCGGCGGTGGCTCGCCAGAATGGCTGATCCGGCGCCCATTCGACGCGCGGAGGGGTTCTACAGGGAGCTCGAGCTCGTGCGCATCCAATGGAGCAAGCCAGAGGAGTTGGGGTTAGCTATGGCATCGGCAGCGGCGAGGGAGGCGGCGGCCGGAGTTCGGCCAACGGCGGGTTAGGCGATGCAGGGCGCTAGGGGAGGCGTTGGTGCGTGCTACGTGCTCCTGGTGAGGTGTGGAGCACGGGGGTGTGCCCGGCTTCGAGCCACAGTGGCTCTGGCCACTACGGCGACGAGGCACGGCGGCGGCGAGCTTCGGCCGTGGTGGAAGATGGAGCTAGGGGACGAAATCAAGTGCGCGGAGTGAGGGGAAGAGAAGAGGAGCTCACGGGGAGTCGGACGAGACGCTAAGTGGGCTCGGGGACGTCCTGTCGGCGGCGAATCGAACGGCGGCGATCGCCGGCCGTGGCGATGAAGATGGCGGTGATGGCGTGGCTACAGGGCACCCGGCGTCGCATGCGTCGTGGTAGAGCTTCATGGGGTCGGGACGGAGCTCAGGGATGCGAGGAGGGAGCGAGGGGGTGGCTGTGGCCGCGGCGAACGGCGTCGGTGGCGACGAGCTCCGCTCGGGCAGAGAGGGAGAGAGAGCAGAGGAGAGGATGAGGCGAGGGAGAGAGTGAGAGAGAGCCAGGGGCTGCGTGGCACTCCGTGGCGTGGATTAGGACGAAGGGCGGCCTCCAGCGCGAAGCAGGAGGTGGCCGGGGCTCTCGGGCGCGCGCCACGCCTCGCCTCTGCCTACTGGCAGAGGAAGACGACGAGCAGCGAGGTAGATGGGCTGGGCTGGGCCGCTGGAGGAGCTGGGCCAGGTAAGTGGGCGCCAGGTAAGTTCTGTTCTGTTTCATATTTTTCTTCTGTTTTGTTTTTCAATTTATTTTGCCACTGTTTTGAATTTAAAAAAAATAATTCAAACAATGCCAAAAGCTCCTCTGAATATTTTTATTTTGCTAGATGGACTTTTCCAAAAGCTCATAAAATATTTGAGGGATATTCGAAATTATATTCTAATTATATGAATATAATTCAAATTCAAATAGCTAATGATTTAAATTCAAAGTCCCAAAAATAAAACCTTAAAAATGTTCAATATTTTGGTTGGGACTAGAACCCTTGCCAAAATTATCAAACATTTAAGAAGAGCATTTTGGAACAATGAATGAGATTTTTAGGGTTTTTGCCCTTCTTTTATTTAGGGTTTTGAGGCTTCCAAATTTCCTCAGTTCAGGTTTCAAAAATTTAAACATGATGCACACATGGAAGCAAGCATAGATCAGGCCAGAACTAGGGATGTGACAACTCACCCCCACTAACCAAAAAATCTCGTCCCGAGATTTAAGTGTAGGGTAAGACGATGGGGAACGCAAACTAGCACAATCTTCACGATCCAGGTTGCACTTCATAGGAACGTTGATTCGATCACCATCTTCGTCTTGACGTCTAGCTCTGAGAACTCCAACTAGCATGACAGCAAGAGGAAAGGAAAGACCCTAAAAGAATCGTTCTTCTCGAAGGTCGAACAACTCAGGATTAACTCTCGGGATGAGACATAGCAACATCTCTTGAGCTGAGAGACGAAGCACACCTCTAGCGGAAAGGAGTGGAACAAATGACGGAGGGATCACTAGGTAGACAACAATTCCACACTTTAAAAGGTGGTAAATGATTGTCAACGTAGCGAGGAGTTGAGTTGACATGACACTACAACGAGGCACCTTAGGGATGGTGACTCGTAGAAATATCCCCTTAAGTGGCAAAAAGAATTACCTTTGATATAGAGATCATTGAGACTCTCTATATCAGCCTAAGGCAAATCACAGCAATCGATTGGCGGGGGTCGGTAGAATGGCATACTCGGACTTGGATGATGTGGATTACCTTGTTGAAGACAACGTAATGGATGAATTTGCTTATCACCGGAAATGGAAGAGACCCATGGTAGAATGGCACATTGGCAGTGCAAGCTGGGAACAAAATGCAAATGCTGGGAATGATTCTGGTAACTAGGGAAGAACCCAACAATAGAGAGTGAATTCACTGTTTGAAAAGGTCATAGCATTGCCGAGGAAACTGAGAGGAATCCCAGTTAGAGCCGATGATAACACGTAGCGCTTGTGCGTGCTCTCAAGAACTTGAGCATTTCCACAATCATCAAGGTTTTACCAACATCCGTGTCAAGGGTGCTGACAACACAACATACTACCATGATGAATAGCGATGGACGATGCAGATGCAAAGGAGGATAACACTTTCTCAGATTTCACCTTAGCAAGGCCAAGGGAACGAAATCTGGATGATCGACCGAGAGACATTTAGCACTCCGCTTCTAATGTTCTCCTTGATGTGCTAGTGTATCCCATTCATAGATATGGTTTGATAACTAGAACATCAAGTAAAAGGTCGGACTTCGGGAGCAATAGAATCCATAAGGAACAATTACGGAGGTAAATCCTACGAAATCCTTATGGGGAGGTGGACAACTTCTTCAATCAAGATACTACAATAATAGGTCTTTCGGCTGGGTGGTGCTGGCCACGACATCCACTTTACCAGTTATCGAGGAACCAATATTATAGTTCTTGGGGAAATTATCCAACCATCATATCTGCCTGAGATTCAGATCTGGTTGGTGTCAGGATATTCCAGACTCATCGAGTCTAGGAAGAAAAAGAAAGTTTGCAACACAATTCGACGAGATGACGTTGCAAGATTCTCGGGAATGAACTACGATAGCAAGCTCCAATCATGAGCTGGTTCTGCTACTAACATGTGATCACGTTGTCCCAGACAAGCATGGCCACGTAGTAGTCTTATAATAAAACACTACCGAGTTCTGGTTGGGAACCATCAGCGAGGATATCGAAGTTCTTTCATAAGTCCGGATTAGCTCTTATGAAGATACTCCTCCTTGAACAAATCAGTCAGTGGCTTGGTGTGCTAGGATACACATATGGAATGAAGGTTGCAAGTCTCCAGACCACAGAATACTTCGCACGTGTGCATGACTGACTTGCGATGATTCCAGAGGAAGCAACATTGACTTTCTCGAGTTCACGGCGGGAACTTTCACCAAATGCACGTGTATAAGAGGAAGTCACTCCTTTCATCAAACAATTACTTCATGAACTAGCATGAAGAAAATGCTGTCAAAAGTTTCCAACACTAACTTAATGTTCAGCAAAATTATGGAGAAGACAAGGATGTTGTCGATGGGCTCAACAATAATTCATCCAGATTCCCATGAAGATGGAATTCCCTAATTATGTGAACAGGTGATAGCATTGGTCAGACCCAAAGAATATAATGGTGTATGCTCGAGGAAAATCCACGAGTAAGACAACATTACGAACATCATTGGTTCTGATTTGATTTGACGATAACCCATACTCAAATCAAAGTTTTTATAAGGCAATAGGTCCAATAACTGATCACAGGGACCAATCGCTGAAGATATCATCTTTCTTCAACTCACACAAACACAAGATATCCCTGTTGGAAAATGAACTAAGTTAGGCAAGCTTTTATCTTCCAACTCTCCAAGTTGTTGTCTAGCTTAACCAACTAGCTCAGGGATATCCAACACAGATTCTTGGAGAAAGAGTGGTTCACAAGAAACCAACTTGGTTACGAGCTCAACATAACAGTCAGGAAACAACCCGGTAACACTTCCAAGAAGATATTTGGAAAGCCACAAACCACCGGTATGTTACTAAGCTCGAGAAAATCTTGCTTTTCACGGCAAGACGATATGATCAATAGAGCAAGGATTTGAAATAATCCTAACTCATCGATCGAGGAGTGAACCAGGAGAATGGACTAGGTAGCACGATCAATCTTAGAATGATGATTCAATAACCAACATGCTAAGAATGAAATTATTGTCCTATAACTACCAAGCAACGAGGTTGCTGGGAGTATTGATTTCACACATCACAATTCAGTTGTCGGTATTCCGGTTGCATCAACACGAGGACCGAGGAATGACTAATGATGGTGAGAAGTATCACTACGTCAAAATTCATGAGAGTTGGTGCAGTTCTCATGACAATTCTGACATAAAGGGGGTAATACTCCAAGGTAGAACAAAACCAAAAGCTGGATTGGCATTTGATCTGCGGAATACAACTACTTTGACCCAATCCTAGATATGGATGAGGTACTGGAGTTTGTTTCTCCAAGTCATTCAGGACAGAATGGCTTGACGGACCACAAGGGTAATAGGCATCGATAAACGAATGCATGCATACCCTTGACTATCAATTGATAGACGAGGGTCAGAAGACAACTAAAGAGGGACAACTCAAGGAACATACGATTTTCTGAGTTGTGGATGCATGGTTTAGCATGTCGAACAAAGTTCAACATATTTCTTCCAGATAACCCATGCAGAAAGGTAGAACTGGCAGAGCCACAATATATAATGGAGAACTCATCAAGAGCACTCTGGTTGTGATTGTTCAGTTCAACGAGGAACTTCTGCCATAAGTAGTTCATGGTATTTGGAAGAAGGATGTACCATGAACCTCGAGGACTATCGCAAGGTTACTAATATCCTAAAGGCACTAGCAATTACTATCAACATGAAATAGGTAGAGTGAATCTCGGGTTCAAGAACCCAGGAACAGAATACCTATTACTAAGTAGCATCACGGGATGCTTTCGAGAATGATGGCCCGAATCATCACACTGGGACACAAATCATGGCTATGATCCCCTAAGACACCTAGGGTCATAATACCAGCTCCAACATATATGTCAAGGCAATAAAGTACCTCAACTCACCGATTAGTGTGGTTAATCTGGCCCCCTCGCTGCTTGTTGCTACTCCTTCTTCACAAACTTCGCCGCTCCCCCCTTCTTCTTGAAGCCGAGTGTGCAGCGTTCCACCCCCCCATTGCCACCAGCATCACCACGCCGTCGACCTTCTCCACCACCTCCGCCATGGCCCCGAAAGCCGACAAGGGAAAGGGCGTGAAGTCGGCCGAGGCGCAGCAGCTCGCAGCGCTGCGGAAGGAGCGGGCAATCTTCACCCCCCAGCTCGGAGTGCAGGAGCTGAGGGAGTACTTCTACCTCTTTTGGGCGACGGAGACGCGTGCGCATCCGCGCACGAGGGTACTCCCGGCAACCGCTTCGAGGCCGGCTCCAAATGGGTACCCGTTCTTCCCGCTATTCTTCTATTGCGGGATCTGCCCGCCCTTCTCAGAGTTCTTTTGTGACATTATGAACACATATGGCTTCCGCCTCCTTGACTTCACCCCCAATGCTGTCTTGACCATGGCAGTTTTCGCACACTTGTGCGAAAACTTTGTCGGAGTCCACCCTAGTGTAGCCCTTTTCCGCCACTTCTTCATACCTCGGGTAGAGAGAGGAGAGCCGCTTGCCGGAGGGATTGCCTGGGTCTCGAGAGTCGGCAAGAAAGAGGCGTACTTGGAGGGTGAGCTTCGCAGCAAATGGGAGGAGTGGAGAGCGGAGTGGTGTTGGATCGTCGAGGAGGATCCGCAGCCCTTCACCGCCATGTGCCAAATTCCAATAGTGCGCGGCAATGACTAGAGCAACATGGCCCCGGAAGACGAGAGGCTGAAGATCGCCATCACTAGGATTCTTCGCCTCAGGCTTGCCGGGCTCACCGTAGGTGCTGTCGGAGCAGATTTCCTCCGCCGCCGCATTGCCCCCCTGCAGGAGAGGAGGAGGCCCTCCTGGGAATTCAAGAATTCAGCGGACATCATGAGGCTGCGGCCGGGCCTCAACTACAACTTCACTGTCTTGGAGTTGGACGCAATGCTCTTGGAATTATTCAAACGCGACTCTTAGCACCCATTCACACTGCCGAGGGGCGTAGTTCCTTTGTGCAATAACTCTTCGCTTGACCGGATCCGCGCCATGATGCCGTTGTGCGATTCACACGGCATCGTCCCAACTTGGCAAGAGCCTGCGGATGACGTTGTGCAAACATTCTTCGACACCTTGGAGGAAGTGCCAGTCCGCGCTGACGAGCAGAAGAGCCTCACTCGTGACACCACCGACGAGGAGCTGCAGCTCATCGCTACCAGGGCGGAAGAGGCTACGGCCGCAGCTGCTGCGGGTGTGTTTGGGTTCACCGTGGAGGAGGCGGAGGCTGTAGAGGCGGCAAACCTTGCCGACCGCGCGGAGTTCATAGGCGAGGAGGAGCCTTCCAGTTCTGAAGCCGAGTCGAGCGAGGCCGGTGAGGAGGAGGCTGAGCCTTCAGAGAGCTTGCCGCAGGCGGAGCCCCCAGCCCCGCCAAGGAGGCACCTTCGTAGGGCCGGGGACGCAACAGGGCGGCAGCCGGCTCCACAGCCACCGAGCCGCGCGACGCGCTCTACCGCGGCAAGCAATGTTGCCGCGGGAGCGCCTCACGCAACAGCGGCAACTGGAGCGGGACCTTCCCGGGCCACCGCCACTGCCCCCGCCAAGCGGGCAAGGGATCCTACTCCTCCACCTCACCGCACTGGAGGAGGGCCGGACTTTGATCTTTCCGCGCTCAGCTCCGATGAGGAGGAAGAAGAGTGAGTTTCTTTGGTGCCCTTATTATCCTTCAATCTTGCTGTTTATATCTTGTATCTGACTTGCTCCAATCTGGACTCTTTTCTTTTCAGAACACTGGCCCAGAGAGCGGCGAAGAGGGCCAAGGCCGCGGTGATCGTCATCGAGGATGATCCCATCGCGTCGGCAGGTGGTGGGTCCAAGACCACCTTGACGGACCCGGCAATCACCCCTCGGAGTAGCCCCCAGCGCAGCCCCCAGCGTAATTTCATAGTTTAGCCTTCTGCTGTCGAGCGCGCTTGAGTGCTTTTTCCTTAGTTGATATCTTGCTTGTTGACTTGTGTAGGAGCAGAGCAGCCTCATCAGGAGTGCCCGGAGGCCGGCCCCGAAGAGCCACCTGCTTCGACTGTGCCGCCAAGGGAGGAGTCCCCGGCAAGGGAGCGCTCTCCGGCAAGGGGGGACTCTCCGGCAAGGGACGGCACTGCTGATCCTGCGGCGATCGAGGCCGCAACAGAAGATCTTGGCGCAGGTAATGCACTTGCCCAAAAAATTTCCCTTGGGTTCCACTTCTTCTGTTTTTCTTTCCTTGAATTTCTGATTGATTTTCCTCCCTTCTTCGTTCTTCAGAACCATCTTCGGCTGAGCCAATGGAGACAGAGGGCGCCGGCGAGGAAGGTGCCGGTGCTGATGAGACCGCCAGCGAGGAGGCCGCCGGGGCTGCTGCTGCGGAAGCCGGCGAGGGATCGGGCGATCGCACTGACAACCCTGAGGCCGCAGGAGCACCGGGCGCTGCACCGACCGCCGAACCCTCTGCCGCTTCCGCGGAGCCGGGCTCCGAGGAGCCCTAGCCCGGCGCCTACTTGCAGGCTGGTGACAAAATCTTCATCAAGCTACCCTGGGTGTCGAGCTCCAGGGCTCCAGTCGAGGGGGAGACTTTCGACGGGGAGGTGCTCGCCTCTACTGGGCTGTCATTGGTTGACGCGCCCGGCAGCAGCAGCGGCGAGCCTGAGAAGGAGCAGCTACTGCGAAAGCTGCTGTCACTCTACCGCACCCGGCAAGCCAAGCTGGCTTCCCGGGAAGCGCTTGTCGCGAAGGTGGGAGTTGACATGGAGAAGCGCGCGGAGGAGCTCCGGGGACAAAATCAAGAAGCTCTCCGGTCCCTGGCGCAGGAACTGGAGCGAGTAGACGAGGAGCGCACGGCCTTTCTTCTCGAGAAGGCCGAGGCTGAGGAAGAACAAAGGCTTGCTGCCGAGAAGCAGTCCGCACGGGAAGGCGAGCTAGTGCGGCGGAAGGCCCACCTCGACAGCTACGAGGAAGAGCTCGCCGAGCGTGAGCGAGCACTTGGCGGGGCGCTCAAGGAGGCAAAGGATGCCGCGGCAACTGCAGAGGCCGCCAATAAGGAGCTAGAGGAGAAGGTGGCGCGGCTGGAGGCCGATATTGGGAAGAGCGGCGAGGAGATTGCCGCTCTCAAGCGTGAGCGCGAGAAGGATGCTGCCGCCCATGGTGAACTGCAAGGCCTTCTCGCTGAGAGGGGCAAGGAGCTCAGCGCCGCCAAGGATTCCAAAGCAGACCTGGAGTTAAAGCTGGCCACGCTGACGCAGACACTAGAGGCCGCCAAGGAGCGAGAGAAGACCTTGGCGGAGAAGGTCAAGGCTGACGCGGCGCTGCTGGAGAGCATTGCAGTCACCCAGAACTCCTTCAGAGACACAGTGGAGCACTGGACCGAGGGTCTGGTGAACACTGCCGCCGTCATCAAAGAGGAACTGGCGCAGCTGGGGATGGAGGACTTTGGGTATCCTTCCGACGAGAGCCTTCAACACAGCGCCAAGCTCAGTTTATTCTTCAAGGGCGTGGCGATGGCACTCCAGCGACTCCGGGAGAGGATCCCGAAGCAGCTGGCCGACGAGTCACGCAAAATCTGCGCCGGGGTTCTCCGGAAGGTGTTGATGAAGGTAGCCTTCCACAATCCAGGCCTCAGCTTCACCAACGTCCTCCTATCCTTGACGCCTGACGCCGATCTGGATGCACTCAAGGCCCTTGTCGCACCCATTGTGGACAAGGTGAGCGAGATCAAGCGAGTCGAGGGCGGGCGCGTAGATTAGGCCGCCCATTTCTTCTTTTCCCTTGTCGCTGCTAGTCATGTCATGAAAACAGTCTATTAGAGCTGCAACAAGTTATCTTTGTAATATAACTTTATTTCTGTCTATCAATTGCAATGCTATTTCCTCTACTAGATTCCTCCCTTTGTATGTTTTCACCCTACGCTTCTAGGGAACTTGTCGGCGCAGGCGCCCGAGCCGCGAGCGCTGAGTGCGGAACTTCAGCAGCCTGCTGGCGGCGCTGCTTCCGACAAGAAACCTTGTCGTGACTAGATGCTGCACGCTTAAGCTGTTGAGCGGACTCGAAACAAAGTAAGGGCGCAACTAGCCACGAGTTGGTTCCTCCGCGCACAGGTTTTCCATACAAAGCAGGGTCGTTCGAGGAAGATAACTCAAAAATTTAAAAAAGTGATTACTCAAACTTTGGCAACTTAGCTTTTCTGTTATTTGCTTCCCGGTAAGGCAAGTCTTTGCTTGAACGATGCCTGGCCCACACCACAATCTTCTCCTTCCCCCCGGCAAACTTGTGTGCGAGAGAACCTTCTTTTCCTTTAAAAGAAAAAGAAAGAAGAGAAAATAATAATATGGAGCACTTCGGTTCGTTACTGCTTACCGGATGTAAGTGCTGTACAAAGTGTCAGATAATCACATGCAAGAAAAGAACTAACGCATGAAATGGACTAGCTGTGCAGAGCACATGGGGTTTTACTTATGCACGGGATCTGCGCCCGGCTTTGTACAAAGGATTACATGCAACAGCGGCAAGACTTGTACAAAAGGTGGTTGCCGGAACGGGTTCCGGCAACCGCGCCTTATGGGAAAAACTTACGAAGATGTTCTATGTTCCAGGAGTTGCTCACTGGAATGCCATCTTCGGTCTCAAGGCGGATAGCGCCAGGCCTTGTGACTTGTCTCACCCGATAAGGGCCTTCCCACTTCGGTGTCAACTTGTTGGAATTCTTGGCGGATTGAATGCGCCGAAGAACAAAGTCGCCTTCCTCGAAGCTTCTGGCTTTAACTTTGCGGCTATGATAGCGGCGCAAAGCTTGCTGGTATCGAGCAGCTCGTACAGCAGCCTGAAGACGATCTTCCTCAAGGAGCAGCGCGTCGTCTTGCCGCAGCTGTTCTTGCTCAAGCTCATCATAAGCGAGCACTCGAGGTGATCCGTATACGAGTTCCGTGGGGAGAACTGCCTCTGCTCCATAGACTAGAGCGAAAGGTGTCTAGCCAGTGGCTCGATTTGGCGTCGTTCTGATCGACCAAAAAACCACCGGCAGCTCCTCGATCCAGTTCCTTCCGCACCTGTGCAGCCTGTCGAAAGTTCTGGTCTTGAGCCCGCGCAGCACTTCAGCATTTGCCCTCTCTGCTTGACCGTTGCTTCTCGGATGAGCAACAGAAGCGAAGCAGACCTTGGCGCCAAGGTCTTGGACGTACTGCATGAAGGTGCGGCTCGTGAATTGCGTGCCGTTGTCGGTGATGATCCTGTTGGGAATCCCGAAACGGCAAACAATCGACCTGAAGAACTTGACTGCTGACTGTGCTGTCACCTTCCTCACTGGCTGCACTTCCGGCCACTTTGTGAACTTGTCGATTGCGACGTACAAGTACTCAAAGCCCCCGACAGCTCGGGGGAAGGGGCCGAGGATATCGAGCCCCCAGACCGAAAATGGCCAGGATAAAGGGATCGTCTGGAGAGCTTGAGCTGGCTGGTGTATCTGTTTGGAGTGGAACTGGCACGCTTCACACTTGGTTACTTGTGCAGTTGCATCCTGGAGGGCTGTCGGCCAAAAGAAACCTTGCCGGAAAGCTTTGCCGGCAAGTGCTCTTGCGCCTATGTGGTGGCCACATATGCCTCCATGTATCTCTGCCAACAGCTTTTGTCCATCTTCCCGGCGAATACACTTCAATTTCACACCGTTGAGTCTTCTTCTGTACAGTATGCTATCGACAAACTGGTACATACTTGACTGCCGGGCTACTCTTTCCGCTTCTTCTTGCTCTTCGGGAAGTTCTCCTGTCTGAAGGAAATGGACAATCTGCTGTGCCCATGCTGGAGCTTGTGGCTCGACAACAAGGACTAAAGGCACATCTGCTGCTGCGGGAACATCTGCTTCTACGGCAAGGACTTGCGGCCCTGCCGGAGCTTGATGTTCCCCGGCAAGCTTGCCGGAGCAAAACTTGTCGGGAGCGTCTGCTTCAACGGAACAAACCATAAGGCTTGCCGGAGCAGACTGCCCCTCAGCATCTTGGTGTTGATCTTGGGGACTTTCTTGGCGGCGGCTTCGGGGAGCTCTGCCGGAAAGTAGTCACCAGAAACCAACTTCCTCTTCTTGCTTTGTCCAGTTGATGGTGTTACGGATGGTTGAGTCAACTTAAGCACAAAGATCCCTGGTTCCACAGGTAACGTTAGTGCGGCGTACTTTGACAGGCCATCAGCAATATCATTCTGAGCTCTTGGGATATGCTCCATTTGTAGGCCGTCAAAGTGCTCTTCTAGCTTCCTCACTTCATCGACATACGCTTCCATCAACGGACTCTGGTAGTTCTTGTTCACTTGTCGGACGACAAGCTGTGAGTCACCCCTGACAATGAGCTTCTTAATCCCAAGGTCTGCTGCGATTCTGAGACCGGCAAGCAATCCTTCATACTCTGCAGTATTGTTGGTTGCTTGCTCTTTGGGAAAGTGCATCTGGACTATGTACTTGAGGTGCTCTCCGGTGGGTGCGACAAGCAGCACGCCTGCACCGGCGCCTTGCAGCGAGAAGGCACCATCAAAGTACATCAGCCACTCTTTGCTTGCCTCTTTGACGGGGATGCTCGTTTCTGGAATTTCTTCATCTGGGGTTGGCGTCCACTCTGCTATGAACTCTGCCAATGCTCTGCTTTGGATAGTTGAGGTGCTCTCAAACTTGAGGCCAAAGCTTGACAGTTCCAGCGCCCACTCGACAATCCTGCCTGTTGCTTCTGGATTTTGCAGTATCCTCTTCAGCGGAAAGCGAGTGACGACTGTGATCTCATGTGCTTGGAAGTAATGGCGCAGCTTTCTCGAGGCCATGAGGAGGCCGAAAAGCAACTTCTGCACACCAGAGTACCTTGATCTAGCCCCCTGCAGAAGAGAACTGACAAAGTAAACTGGGCGCTGCACCATTCTCCTTGGCATCTCATCATGTTCCTGCGCAAACCCATGTTTGTCGGGACCAGAGCTTGTCGGCGAAGCCCCCTGCTTGTCGCTGGATGGATCTGCCGTGGTTGCTGGCTCATCATCCGCCTCCCTCTCCGCCACTAACGCAGCACTAACCACTTGATTGGTTGCTGCTATATACAGCAGCAACTTCTCTTGCGGCTTAGGTGCGACAAGCGTTGGAGTGGAGGACAGGTATCTCTTCAAGTCCTGCAGCGCAGCCTCCGCTTCCGGAGTCCATTTCATTGGACCTGCCTTTTTCAAAATTTTGAAAAATGGCAGGGCGCGCTCAGCAGATCTAGAGATAAACCTGCTGAGAGCAGCCACGCAACCGGCAAGCCTTCGTACATCCTTGACGCGCTTTGGTGCTTCGATCTGCTCGATGGCTTTGATCTTGTCGGGATTGGCTTCAATTCCCCGCTGAGACACGAAGAACCCGAGAAGCTTGCCGGAAGGGACTCCAAACACGCACTTCTCGGGGTTAAGCTTGAGGTTGATCTTGCGCAGGTTTGCAAATGTTTCGTCTAAATCTTGAATCAAGGTCGCTTTGTCTTGCTCTTGACCACTATGTCATCCATGTAAGCTTCCACATTTCTGTGTATTTGTGGCTCAAAAGCATGGTGGACTACCCTTGCGAATGTTGAACCAGCATTCTTCAAACCGAAAGGCATCCGTACGAAGCAGTACGTGCCACACGGGGTGATAAATGCGGTTTTCTCTTCATCTTCTTCTGCCATGAAGATCTGATGATATCCTGAGTATGCATCAAGAAACGAAAGCAAATCACATCCGGCTGTGGAGTCAACAATCTGGTCAATACGCGGCAAGGGAAATGGGTCTTTGGGACAAGCTTTATTAACATCAGTGAAGTCAATACAAAGTCTCCATTTCCCATTAGCCTTGCGCACAACAACAGGATTGGCCAACCACGTGGGATGGAGTACTCCTCTGACAAGGCCTGCTGCTTCCAACTTCTTGATTTCTTCTGCGATGAATTCTTGGCGCTCTACTGCCTGCTTCCTGACTCTCTGCTTGACGGGCCGCGCATGAGGACAGACGGCAAGGTGGTGCTCAATCACTTTCCTGGGAACACCGGGGATATCAGACGGTTGCCACGCAAACACGTCGACATTCGCCCGCAGGAAAGCAACGAGCGCGCTTTCCTATTTGGGGTCAAGAGTGGCGCTGATGGTGAAGGTACCACCAGTGCCATCCTCCTTGGCGGACACCTTCTTAGTCTCAGGTGGAGCTGCCATTGCCTTCTTGCACTTGCCGGTGGAGCTCGATGGTGCGTCCTCGACGGTAGCGCAGCACTCCGAAGAGGTGCGCTTGCCGGAGTGGCATCAGAGCTCTTGCCGGACTTGGTCTTCTTCTTCCCCCCGGGAGCTTCAGCGGCAAGTGTCCTTCGTTCTGCTGCGGCTGCTGCTTCCCGGTAGATCTTGTCGGCACAGATAAGAGCATCCTTCTTGTCGCCAGGGACAGAGATGACACTTATTGGGCCTGGCATTTTCAGTATGTTGTACGCATAGTGAGAGGCTGCCATGAACTTGGCGAGTGCCGGACGGCCAAGGATTCCATTGTAAGGTAATGGAAATCGGCAACGTCAAACGTGACCCTCTCAGTCCTGAAGTTCAGCTCACTGCCAAATGTTACCGGCAACGTGATCTTTCCCTTTGGCTTGCTCCTTCCCGGGTTGATTCCTTGAAATGTGCCGGTCTCTTCGAGCTCGTTGTCAGGGATCTGGAGCTTCTGGAGCACCGCGGAGGAGATTAGATTCAAGTCGGCCCCGCCGTCAACGAGCATCTTAGTGACCTTGAGGTTGCGGATTGTTGGTGAAACCAACATCGGCAAGCACCCGACCGCAGTTATGCGATCCGGGTGGTCCTCAATATCAAAGATGATAGGCGTGCTGGACCATTTCAGAGGCCTGCGTGACTCGACGGGTGGTTCTGCTGCATTAACCTCCTGCACCCACTGCTTGAGCTGGCGGTGCGAGGCATGCAGAGAAGCACCACCATCAACGCACAGGACCTCTGTGGCTTTCTGGAACTCCTGCTCATCAGTCTCCTCATCATCCATATCTTCATCGTCGCCGTCATCTTCATCCTTGTCGCGGCCGCGAGGAGGTCTGTCTCCTTGCCGCTGCTTGGCCTTGCCGTGGCGTCCTCCTCGGCCGGGACGTTTCTTGCCGGATCCAACAGCTCCTTCCTGGGCCTTCTCCTTGTCGCGCCGCTCGTATTCAGCTTTCTGTTGCTCAACGAGCTGCTCGACCCTCTTGCAGTTCTGAAGATCATGGCCCTTGGTGCGGTGAATCTTGCAATACTGCTTGTTGGTGCCGTCCTGCTTGTCGGCGACCGCCACCTCTGCGGCAACCTACTTGCCGGAGTCACCAGCTTTGGCTTCCTTGGCGCCGCCACCGTTGCCGGACTGCTCAACAAGTAGCACTTCTTTGCCTTTCCTCCTTTTGTTGTTCCGCCGCCGGTTTTTTCTTGTCGGGGCGGCATCTTCGCTGTCAGATCCTCCCGCTCCTATATTTTCTCCAGGGAGTCTCCTCCCTTCCTCAACACGCGCGCACTTGTCGGCCAGTGCATATAACTCACCAATGTCCCTGATCTTGCACATCGCCATTTCCTCCCGCATCCTGCGGTTCCGCACGTTCTGATGGAACGCGCTGATCACCGCGGCAGGGTGGACGTCTGCGATGTTGTGCTGCACGCTACTGAATCTCTGAATGTACTTGCGCAGGGGCTCTCCTTCCTTCTGGGCAAGCAAATGAAGATCACTCTCTTGGCCATGAGGCTTGTGTCCACCGGTAAAGGCACCGACAAACTGATGGCACAGATCAGCCCAAGAGGATATGAAGTTGTCCGGCAAGTGCATGAGCCAGGATCTGACATTGGGCTTGAGCACCAGCGGGAAGTAGTTGGCAAGGATCTTGTCATCTCGTCCCCCGGCAGCTTGCACCGCAATGGTGTAGATGCTGAGGAACTCTGACGGATGCGTCTTGCCGTCGTACTTCTCCGGTACATCTGGCTTGAAGTTCTTTGTACTGGGCCACTGGACTTGCCGCAGCTCACGAGTGAACGCAGGACAACCTACCGCGTACGGTAGATCGCCTGGTTCCCCTGGCGCATGCATGTCAACAGAGGGCCCAGCGCGCTTGTCGGATTGACGTCGCGCTTCTCTTCGGCGCTCGATGCGGGTTCGAGCGTCTTCTTGTTGTCGATCATGAAGAACTTGGCGCTGATCGCGACGAGCTCGTGGATCCGACGATGTAGTGGAGTCGCTGTTGAGGTGGATCCGGCGAGTCGACGATCTTGGCCTTCGGGGCGGTGATTGCATGGTAGTTGCACCTCCGCCCGTTTCATCACCACCGGCTCGCGTCCGGCGGTCCCGCAGTGGCGGCGACGCGCTCGGCCTCCGTGGAGTGTCGCCGTTGGCGTAGCCGATGAGACTCTGAATGGTGGCCCTCCATTCGTCGATCTTGTCCGACGTTGGAGGGTAATCTAAGAGAAGTTGAGCTCGTGCCAAAGCTTCTGTCGGAGTGGTGGGTGGCAGTGGCAGACGCCGCGAGGAGCGGGACGTGCTCGAACTTCTAACTATGTTAGAAGGAGCAGTATCCCGTCCAGGCGACCGTGCCCCGCTCGTGCCAGCATGCTGGCGTGCATGCTGGTCTTGAGCGCCCCGAGATCTTGAGAGTGGCACGGAACATGTACAGTCGCCGAGGTTTGTGCAGCCTTGTCCTTGGACTTGGCAGCACTGTGAGCACCCTCATCGACGGCTGTTCTTCCGCCGGCGTCCACTCCAACACCCGTTTGCTCCAACGGTGGCGGAAATGACGTGGACGGAGCGGCTGCCGCCGAAGTCTTCTTCTTCGGTGGCATGTTGATGAAGGGAAAGAAGATCTAGCTCGTGTGAACACCGGATCAGGTTCACACAATCTCAACGCCCCCTACCTGGCGCGCCAAAGATGTCGCGGAAACTGATCCTCGAACACCTATGGGGCCGGCGGACCGGGCCCCTTTTGGTTCGGCGGGGGGCGGAGATCGCACGAAGAGCAGATCGAGGCGAGGCAGACGAGCAGTTTACCCAGCTTCGGAGCTCTCCGGAGAGATAACACTCCTACTGCTGCTTGTCTGGTTGTATTATCTGGTGTTCTTGCTCTCCAAAGCGAGAGTGTGATGTTCTCTGGGCTACGGCTGGATCGAAGCAAACTGTCTGAGGCCCCGAACCTATGAGCCGAACCCCCGTTACGTTGCGCATGGGCCTCCTTTTATACACTAAAGGGGTCACCGACAGGTGGCAATGCAGAGGAGGGTAAAAACGTAAAAAGCGAGGTAGTTGATAAAGTTGCTTGTACAGTGCACAATACCTAACTCTGACGGCAGGGGACAAGGGCATTAAATGCCCGCCTGAGTCGCCCGAACAGTGCAGAAAAGGACCGTTAGGGGCGCCACCGTTCGCCATGATGGCGATCTTGTCAGCTTCGCACGCCACTGTGCACCGCTGGCTGCACAGCCTCCCGCCACGCACGTCCAGAGAGGCCCCTAGAGCGACACGTTGGTGGATGCGCTGGAGCGCGGACGCAGAGTGGCCGCCTGCCGCGGCAAGCGCCTTGCCGCTGTTGTTATCTTGTCGGTTCTGGAAACTTGTCGCTCACCGGGCTTCGAGGTACCTTGGTTTGTCTTCCCGGCAAGCTCCTCTTGCCGGGGCCTTGTTGTCTTGCCGGAGCGCGTGGCGCGTCGCGGCAAATTCATTGGAGCGCCTTGGTTGGCCTTCCCGGCAAGCTCCCCTTGCCTGGGTCTTGTCTCCTTAGCTTAAATACTTTGTTCTTGGATGGCTCCAAGGGAACCTTGGGGGATCTTGGCTATCACCCAGCAAGCCTTTGCCGCGGGGTGCTGCAACTGCCCGTGCACAAGTTCGGGGTACTAGGGTACCCCTAATCTAGTACGCCGACACTTGTCAAATTTTTACCAAGGCATTGTGAGGTCATACCATGGCACCATACCAGGCGTCATGTTTTTTAAGCATTTATTTCAATTTTTCTATACTTAAAAACCCAACAAACAAACATTTGTGGTTTACTATTGCCACACATTTCATTGAAATATCTGTCCATTCCATGTAAAAGGCATGATAATTTACTAAATGGAACGAGCATGGTTTTCTAGGCCGTTCTTGTGGACTCTTTCATGCATCGATTGTTTGACTTGAATTGTGTGCATTAATGCCTAGGAAATGCACATAATCCCCTAAATATGGCAAATCAACTCGGAAAAGTGCCAAATTGGAACACGGTGATTTGCAGGTTGTATGTTCATCATAGAAAAAACTCGTGGACAAAGGACGAAGGAAATTTGGATCCCCCTTCAATCTTTGTGATTTCCCCCTTGAAACCATGAACTTCCTCGGTGATGGTTCGTTTTATGAAAGGCGTGCATGACGACATGTTTACCAGGGCACGATGAGGTCATACCATGGCACCACACCAGGCGTCTTGTTTTCCATGGATGTATTTCATTTTTGTATAGTTGTTAACCCAGTAAACGACGCATTTATGGTTGACTATTGCCGCAAATTTCCATGAAATATCTGCCCATTCCTTGTAGAAGGCATGAGAATGTACTAAATAGCACGAGCATGGTTTTCCAGACCATTCTTGTGGACCTTTTCATGCACCGATTGTTCGAATTTGAATTATGTGCATAATTAATGCCTAGAAAATGCACATAATACCCTAAATACAGTAAATGAGTTCGGAAAAATAACAAATTTGAACATGTTGCAATTGAGGTGGTATGTTCATTGTTGGAAAAAACTGAATGGCTAACTAGGACGGCAATTTGGATTCCCCTTCAATCTTGGTTATTTCCCTCTCGAAAGCATTGAACTTCCTAGGTGATGGTTCGATTTCTGAAGGGCGTGCATGACGACATAAATCAAACCTTCTCAGCATTTAACGTGGGCTCGGTGAGGCCATACCATGGCACCATGCCAGCCGTCATGTTTTTCAAGCACATATTTCATTGTTCTATAGTTGATAACCCATTAAATGACGCGTTTGTGGTTGACTATTGCCACACACTCCATTGAAATCTCTTCCTATTCCTTGTAAAATGATTGAGAAATTACTAAATACCACGAGTATGGTTTTTCCAGACCATTCTTTTGCACCCTTTCATCTACCGATTGTTTGAATTTGAATTATGTGCATTAATGCCTACAAAATGCACATAATCCCCTAAATATTGTAAATGAACCCGGAAAAGTGTCAAATTTGACACAGTGATTAGTAGGGTTTATGTTCATCATAGAAAAAAAAGCTCATGGATGTAGGACAAAGGAAATTTGGATTCCCATTCAATCTCGGTGATTTACTATCGCACACGATTCATCCCTGTCACCTCTGTGAACCACGTGTGGTCACTCACACATGCAAAAGGAAAAAGAAATCCCTTGCCTACTTTGTCCCCACTCACTCGTCGTGGACTCCTCCGCAACTCTGCACCTTAAGCTCGATGGCTGTTGGTGGCGGGCGTAGGTCGCCCACCAAATGGCACCGGATTTCGCCCCTACCGCTTTCCGACGCCTATCTGCATCGACATTCTAGACTCTGGTCGACTGGCTTTTTCTGCGGGATTGGGCCAGGGATTTTTCTCACATAGAAGGTAATCAACTTAATTAGCCAAATATTCACTCAGCTATCATCGCAGTCCATCCGTCGCTGTAAATCAACCAGTGGAAATCATCGTGGAATCATTTTTGTTCTAGCTGATTCGTGGGTGCTCATTCATGTGTCCACAGTGCAAGCACAAATCGGGCAATGGTGGTCATGGCTAGTCGGAAACGAAGTTCTATCTCACTATTCCGAATAACTTCAGGGAGCTCTCGGTATGTTCAATCTCAACCTACCACGGTCGGCATGGCCTAAATTTGTGAACATATACCGTATGTTGCTACATTATCTATATATTTGCATCAAATCTTTGTTACATTATCTATTTTTAATTATTTGTTTTTGTACTTTGCTTTCATCTATATATATGGATCTGTTCTATTAGTTACTCCCATATTTGCATCTTGTTCTATAATTTCAATATATCTAATTTATGATCTTAATTTTGATTTCAAGCAGTACATCCCTTGCTTTGCAAGAATAGGAGTAGAAGGAAATCTTGGGCTTTACTTTGCTGATGACTCCCAGGATGTCATATTGACAATGCAACATGGATTTACAATGACGATTAGCATAAAACTTGATAAAGATGGTCACTCCTATTTTAATGCGGACCTTCGGAGAAAAATGTCTAAGTGTTATGAACTGAAAGTTGGCAATAAAATTCTAGTGCGTGCACCACAGCCTGGTCTAATCAACATGGATGTTTACTTCCCCAACGTCATCAACCGATCAAAGTGTGATCGAGGTTAGTGTCCTCTCAACTTTCTCCATGCTATCATATTACTATTTAAGCAACCAATTGATCACTATTAAAGCAACCAATTGTGATATCATATTCTGAATTCGTTCCTAGGCAGTAACAAATTCTATTTACCAATTTATGCGCACCATATATTCTTCTGCCATGTTCTGCATAACTAATACCTTTCCATCTTTTAAGCAGGATATGTTGGAAGCATAGTGAACGATTTGTATGTTACTAAGCATAGAAAATTTCACTGGAAGGACTTGAATCATGTCATAAAATTTGTTGATAATCTGACAGAGATAGCACAACATATGAACGCTGGATTTTGGATGGGGTTAATTAGACCTATGGTGCACACACTGAAAAAGACCAATTGTGTGCACAAAACACTGGTAAAAAGTCTTATTTTAATGTTTATGCTCATAAACTATATAGATCTTCAACGATATGTTATAATTGTTTTTTATTCCACATGTCAAAAGAAATTGCCCCCTGTAGCAGTTCCTGGACCGATTTCCTGACATGGTCGAATTACATTTGTGCCTGCTTATAACGCCAAAGTGATTACAAGGTACTGCATTTCCCACAAAAATGGAACTATTCAAATTAACAAGTTCTCGCTTGTCATGGCAATGCATCCATATTGGAAAATTTGAGACACTGTTCTACACATGCTCTACCAAGGCATAGGAGGTCTCTTCCTTTTCATTAACAAGATGCCGAGTCGCTGTGATGAAGCTGCTTCCAATGGATAGTTGTGGTTGTTGGCCCTCAGCCTCTTAAAATCTGCTAGTTGTTACTATATATGTTAAGTATGTAGATATGGACCATATGGTTGTTGGCCCTTAGACTCTTAAAATGTGATAGTAGTTACTATGTTAATTATGTAGATATGGATATGGTTCTCAAAACCGTGTTACGAAGATCCTCCTTTTGTTGAATAGTGCAATCACTATATATATGTTACTCAAATGTTGTTACCCAAGTTCATAAATTTTCATGGAAAGTATTAGTATCGTACACAGTTCATTGAGTTTAAGCGTGTGCCCGATGTCCAGAAGGCACTTGCATATTAACTGTCCATATTGCAAATTCATACACATGTTAACATAAGGAAACATATGTGTAACGTACTAATCATCGCACACGAGTACTCGCAGACGCATCGTGTGTGATACTCCGCCACCGCAAGCAACTAGTTTGTATTTTTCAAAGTTTTTGTGCACACAGAATCGCACACGAAGTAACTGTGTTGACCGTCTGTGTTGTAATTTATCATCGCAAACTGTTCATCCGAATCGGCTGTTTGCCACATATCACACACATCTTGTTTACATGACTCGTTTGCGTACTTTTGGCTCATCGCAAACAGTTCATCCATGTGAACTGTATGCCGCACATCACACACATCCTGTTAACTTGAACCATTTCTATTGTCTTCTCTAATCAAAAACAGTTCGTCCAAGTTAATCGTATGCCATATATCACACACACATTGACATGGCTGTTCGTTTCTATTGTTGTACCTCATCACATACAGTTCGAATGGATTAACCGTGTGTCCTGCATCGCACACACATTGTTATGGATGCTCGTTTATGTTATTCTGCCTCATTGCAGACAGTTTGAATGGATTAACCATGTGTCCTGCATCGCACATGCAACTAAAATCTGAACCGTGTTTGATGGCTCCGCCCTTGCAACCATTTTGCACCTTCTTTGACGGTTTTTTACACCACCGTTTGCGATTAGTGCATCGCACACAGTTTCGGCAAAGGGTCTCTGATCGTAGTGTCGCGTTAGCAGTATCCTACAGTAGTGAAAGTAGTCTTCTCCTACAAAAGCCTCTGCTCGTTACATCATGGTGGGCTCGGTGATGACCTCCGTCCTACCGTCCTAGCGGTCTTGGTCTTGTTGCACAGGAATGGCAACCTTGGTTGATTCCTCGGGACTCCGCGCCTACACTTTCCTCTTTAGTACCAAAGAGGAAACTGGTGCAATGCGCCTGCTGGCGCCCACCTTGCCTTGGTCGTCATGGCTCACGTCACCCGAACCTCGTGAGGTGAAGCTTGCATAGAAATCTCTACTCCTCAAGAGCCAGCCTGAGGAGGCCGCTCCTCGTGGGGATCTTGGTGTCGCCCACCTCGCGAGGCTTGGCCCCTCACGAGGGTCTTGAGTTGTTGATGCTGAAGATGGGCTGTACCCGGCCGTCGATGAAGCCACACTATGGGCCACAGTCAGGCATCTTTGGGTACCCCAGTTCCCAGAATGAAGTCAAAATGTCAGATTTCAGTTTCCGCAGACCCTTGAGAGGTTCGAACTCTGGGGTGCGTGCGAAGGACTCAACCTCCCTAGTCTGCCCACTCGCCAATCTCACGGCTTAGCTCGGGAACATGAAGGAAACGAGACACGACAGTTTACCAAGGTTCGGGCCACCTTGCGATGTAAAACCCTACTCCTGCTTTGTGGTGGATTGGCCTCGAGGGGCTGAGGATGAACTAGTACAGTGGGAGAACAACCTCCAAAGGAGGCGTGTTCTTGAGCTCGTGGGGGAGAGGATGATCTCCAGGATTCGGATCCCATCTACAGTGGTGGCTAGGCCCTATTTATAGTGGCCTTGGTCCGCTTCTCAAATGACGGTGGGAAGGGATCCCACACCGGCCAAATTTGAAGGGAGACAACTAGTACATGGTATCGTGACGAAAGTAGTCTTCGCCTGCAACTACCTCTGGTCATGACACTGTGGTGGGCTCGGTGATGACCTCCGTGATGTCGTCCTGGTGGTCTTTGTATTATTGCACGGGAATGGAAACCATTGTATAATTCCTCGGGACTCGGCGCCTGCGCTTGGCTCTTTAGCACCAAGGATGAAACTGGGGCACTGCGCCCGCTGGTGGCCACCTGGCCTTGGTCGTCATGGCTCACGCACCCGAACCTCATGAGGTGAAGCTTGCATAGAAATCACCGCTCCCCAGGAGTCGGCCTAATGAGGCAGCTCCTAGTCGGGGTATTGGTGTGGCCCGCCTCGCGAGGCTTGGCCCCTCTCGAGGGTCTTGAGTTCCTGATGCCGAAGATGGGCCGTACCAGGCCGTCGATGAAGCCATTTCGTGGGCCGCATGCAGGCATGTCTGGGTGCCCCCATTCCCAGAATGCCGACAAATGTTAGATTTCGGGTTCCTTAGACCATTGAGAGGTTCAAACTCTAGGGTGGCTGCGAAGAACTCAACCTCCCTAGTCTGCCTACTCGCCAATCTAACGACCTAGCTCGATGAACATGAATGAAACGAGACACAGTAGCTTACCCATGTTCAGGCCACCTTGTGGTGTAAAACCCTACTCCTGCTTTGTGGTGGATTGGCCTCAAGAGGCTGAGGATGAACTAGTACGGTGGGAGAACAACCTCCGGAGGAGGCGTGTTCTTGAGCTGGTGGGGGAGTGGATGATCTCTAGGATTAGGATCCTATCTATGGTGGTGGGTAGGCCCTATTTATAGTGGCCTTGGTCCTCTTACCAAATGAAGGCGGGAAGGGATCCCACAATGGACAAATTCTAAGGGAGACAACTAGTACATGCTATCCTGACAAAAGTAGCCTTCTCCTGCAAAAGCCACTAGTTGTGACGCTGCGGTGGGCTCGGTGATGACCCCCGTCCTGCTGTCCTAGCGGTCTTTGTCTTGTTGCGTGGGAATGCAATCCTTTGGCAGATTCCTCGGGACTCTGTGCCTGGGCTTGCCTATTTAGCACCAAAGAGGAAACTGGTGCACTGCGCCCGCTCGCGCCTACCTGGTCTTGGTCGTCGTGGCTCACATCACCCAAAGCTCGCGAGGTGAAGCTTGCATAGAAATCTTCGCTCCTGAGGAGGTATCGTGGGGGTCTGGTGTCGTCCGCCTCGTGAGGATTGGCCCCTCGCGAGGGTCTTTAGTTGTTGATGCTAAAGATGGGTCGTACCAGGCCGTCGATGAAGCCACACCGTGGGCCGTAGGCAGCAAAGTCTGGGTACCCCGTTTCCTAGAACACCGATAAAATATAGGATTTCAGGTTCTGCAGACTCTTGAGAGGTTCGAACTCTAGAGTCGGTGCGAAGAACTCAACCTCCCTAGTCTGCCTACTCGCCAATCTCTTGACCTAGCTCGATGTACATCAATGAAACGGGAGACAACAGTTTACCCATGTCTGGGCCACCTAGTGGTGTAAAACCCTACTCCTGCTTTGTGGTGGATTGGCCTCGAGGGGCTGAGGATGAGCTAGTACATTGGGAGAACAACCACAGGAGGAGGCGTGATTTGATCTTTTGGGGGAGAGGATGATCTCTAGGATTAGTATCCCGTCTATGGTGGTGGCTAGCCCTATTTATAGTGGCCTTGGTCCTCTTCCCAAATGAAGGCTGGAAGGGATCCCACAACGGCCAAATTCGAAGGAAGACAACTAGTACATGTTATCCCGACAAAATCAGTCTTCACCTGCAAAATCCTCTAGTTGTGACGACATGGTGGGCTCGGTGATGACCTTTGTCCTGCCATCCTAGCGGTCTTGGTCTTGTTGCACGGAAATGGAATCCTTTGGCTAATTCCTTAGGACTCTGCGCCTGGCTTGCCTATTTAGCACCAAAGAGGAAACTGGTGCACTGCGCCCGCTGGCGCCCGCCTGGCCTTCGTCGTCATGGCTCACGTCACCCGAACCTCGTGAGGTGAAGCTTGCATAGAAATCTCCGCTCCTCAGGAGCCAGCCTGAGGAGACCGCTCATCGTGGGGGTCTTGTTGTCGCCCGCCTCGCGAGGCTTGGCCCCCCGCGATGTTCTTGAGTTGCTGATGCAGACGGTGGGCCGGCCGTACCAGGCCGTCGATGAAGCCACACTGTGGGCCGCAAGCTGGCAAGTCTGGGTACCCCTGTTCGCAGGACACCGACAAAATGTCGGATTTTGGGTTCCGCAGACCCTAGAGAGGTTCAAACTCTGGGGTGCATGCGACGAACTCAACCTCCCCATTTTTCCTACTCGCCAATCTCATGTCCTAGCTCGATGAACAGGAAGGAAACATGACACATCAGTTTAGCGAGGTTCGGGCCACCTTGCGATGTAAAACTCTACTCCTGATTTATGGTGGATTGGCCTCAAGGTGCTGAGGATGAACAATTATAGTGGGAGAACAACCTCCGGAGGAGGCGAGTTCTTGAGCTGGTGGGGGAGAGGATCTCCACGAATCGGATCTCGTCTACGGTGGTGGCTAGGCCCTATTTATAGTGGCCTTGGTCCTCTTCCCAAATGAAGGCGGGCAGAGACCCCACAACGGGCAAATTCTAAGGAGACAATTAGAACATGGTATCCTAACAAAAAGTAGTCTTCGCCTGCAAAAGCCTCTGGTCGGGATGCCGTGGTGTGCTCGGTGATGACCTCCGTCCTGCTATTCTGGCGGTCATAGTCTTGTTGCACGGGAATGGAAACCATTTGCTGATTCCTCGGGACTCCGCGCCTGCGCTTGCCTCTTCAGCACCAAAGAGGAAACTGGTGCACTGCACCCGCTGGCGCCGTCCTGGCGTTGGTCATCATGGCTCACGTCACCCGAACATCGCGTGGTGAAGCTTGCATAGAAATCTCCGCTCCTCAGGAGCCAGCGTGAGGAGGCCACTCCTCGTGGGGGTATTGGAGTTTCCCGACTAGCGATGCTTGGCCCCTCACGAGGGTCTTGAGTTGCTGAGGCCGAGGGAGAGTTTGACTTGATGAAGCCATGCCATGGGCCGCAGGCAGGCAAGTCTGGGTACCCTCGTTCTCAGAACGTCGACAAATGTCGGATTTCAGGTTCCGCATACCCTTGAGAGGATCGAACTATGGGGTGCATGCGAAGAACTCAACCTCCCCAGTCTTCCTACTTGCCAATTGTTGGGGAACGTAGTATTTCAACAAAATTCTTACGATCACGCAAGATCTATCTAGGATAAACATAGCAATGAGCGGTGAGAGTCTGTCCATGTACCCTCGTAGACTAAAAGCGGAAGCGTTTAGTAACGCGGTTGATGTAGTCAAACATCTTCGCGATCCAACCGATCAAGTACCGAACGCACGGCATCTCCGTGATCTGCACACGTTCAGCTCGGTGATGTCCCTCGAAATCTAGATCCAGCTGAGGCCGAGGGAGAGTTTGGTTAGCACGACGGCATGGTGATGGTGATGATGAAGTTACCGGCAGAGGGCTTCGCCTAAGCACTACGGCAATATGATCGCGGTGGAAAACTGTGGAGGGGTGCACCGCACATGGCTAAGAAAACAACTTGTGTGTCTATGGGTGCCCCCCAGCCCACGTATATAAAGGAGGGAGGAAGAGGAGGCTGGCCAAGGAGGGGCACGCCTATAGGGGGAGTACAAATAGGATTCCCAATCCTAGTTGGAGTCCCCTTCCTTTTCCAAGAGAGGAGAGAGGGAAGGAGTAGGAGAGGGAGAAGGAAAGAGAGGGGGGCACCACTCCCTCCCTAGTCCAATTCGGACTTGCCATGGGGGGTGCACGGCCACCCCTTGAGGCCCCTCTCTCCTTTCCCGTAAGGCCCATTAAGGCCCACTATTTCCCCCGGTGAATTCCCGTAACTCTCCAGTACTCTGAAAAATACCCGAATCACTCAGGACATTTCCGATGTCCGAGTATAGCCTTCCAATATATCGATCTTTACATCTTGACCATTTCGAGACTCCTCTTCATGTGCGTGATCTTATCCAGGACTTTGAACAACCTTAGGTACATCAAATCACATAACTCATAATACAAATCATCATTGAACGTTAAGCGTGCGGACCCTACGGGTTAGAGAACCATGTACACATGACCGAGACACATATCCGGTCAATAACCATTAGCGGGACCTGGATGCTCATATTGGCTCCTACATATTCTACGAATATCTTTATTGGTCAAACCGCATAACAATAGACATTGTTCTCTTTGTCATTGATATGTTACTTGCCTGAGATTCGATCGTCGGTATCCTCATACCTAGTTCAATCTTGTTCCAGCAAGTCTCTTTACTCATTCCATAATGCATCATCCCACAACTAACTCATTAGTCACATTGCTTGCAAGGTGACTAGTGATGTGCATTACCGAGAGGGCCCAGAGATACCTGTCCGACAATCGGAGTGACAAATCCTAATCTCGATCTATGCCAACTCAACAAACACCATTGAAGATACCTGTAGAGCATCTTTATAATCATCCAGTTACGTTATGACGTTTGATAGCACACAAGGTGTTCCTCCGGTATTCGGGAGTTGCATAATCTCATAGTCATAGGAACATGTATAAGTTATGAAGACAGCAATAGCAATAAACTAAACGATCATAGTGCTAACCTAACGGATGGGTCATGTCAAGCACATCATTCTCTAATGATGTGATCCCGTTTATCAAATGACAACTCATGTCTATGGTTAGGAAACTTTAACCATCTTTGATTAACGAGCTAGTCAAGTAGAGGCATACTAGTGACACTCTATTTGTCTATGTATTCACACATGTACTAAGTTTCCGATTAATACAATTCTAGCATGAATAATAAACATTCATCATGATATAAGGAAATATAAATAACAACTTTATTATTGCCTCTAGGGCATATTTCCTTCATTCTCCCACTTGCACAAGTGTCAATAATCTAGTTCACATCGCCATGTGATTAGTTCACACCGCCATGTGACTAATACCAAAAGGGTTTTACTAGAGTCAATAATCTAGTTCTAATTGCTATGTGATTGACACCCAAAGAGTACTAAGGTGTGATTATGTTTTGCTTTTGAGAGAAGCTTAGTCAATGGGTCTATCACATTCAGAGCTGTATGTATTTTGCAATTTTTCTATGCACTACTAGGAAAAGGGCTATAGCTAATATGGACATTAATGGCGCACCTTGGGGCGCACCTTGTGTAGGTGCGCCATTAGTGTCCATATCACTAATGGCGCACCACACCCACGATGCGCCACTACTAACAATTTTTTTTAATTTTTCCAAAACTAATAATGGCGTACCAGGGCATAGTGCACCATTACTAGTTTCAACTAGTAATGGCACACCACACACTCTGTGCGCCACTACTAACAATTTTTTTCTTTTCTTCAAAACTAGTAATGGCGCACTAGTTTATAGTGCGCCATTACTAGTTCAAACTAGTAATGGCGCACCACAACCACAGTGCGCCACTACTAACAATTATTTTTTCATTTGTTTTTGCAAAACTAGTAATGGCGCACCACGTAACAGGTGCGCCATTAGTAGCCAGGGTTACTAATGGCGCATTGTTATGTGGTGTGCCATTGGTAGCCTAAGAGCAGCTAGATATTTTGGACAGCCACCTACCACACTCACTTTCCCCACTTCCTTATCTCCACCTCTTCCAAGCTTGTCTCGGCTGCCTCCTCGTCCTCACCTCTTTTGCACCATAGATTCACCCAAATTAAGTGGTTAAATTTCCTTTTTTTGATAGGTAAGTAAAGGGAAAGCTTTCTTTATGTTGAAGATCTACTTTTTTTCTCCCTCCAACAACGCGCACATGCACTTTTTATGGCCTAGATCTACGTATGTTTGTGGTGTTGCATATGTTTGTGTTTGCAGGTACCGGTATTTGAAATGCGATAGTTGCCAATATTTTGCCGGAATGTTGATTCATTTCCGTTTCGGCGAGAATTTGGCACTATGCATTCTTTTTGGTCCTATTTTTTGGCAAAGTCATGCCAATTTTTTTTGTTCTAAAATATCATTTTGCTCTACCCCGCAGGCGACCATGGTCCGCACGATGACCGAAGGCATCGTGAATAGGTTATTGAGCTCCGCAAAGGCCAAGATGCTTCAAAAGAACGAGACGAAGATAAGATGTCCGTGTCGAAGATGCAAGCTGAAGAGCCTTATGGACCCGGATTCCGTACAGGTGCGGGAGCACCTACTCTTGCGTGGTTTCATGGATGGCTATCGGTGGCAAGGTGATGAAGATGATTATGAAGTGATCCATGGGGGCCGAGCAAGAAATGAGGAAGGGCAGCAAGACAACCGCGGCGAGGGCGGGCGAGAAGACGAAGAATCTCCAGGATATGATCACGAAGTAGATGTGGTACACAGTCATCAGGTAGAAGATGCCGTAGTAGACAAAGGGCATGAAGATGAAGATGCCAGAGCAGACGACGATGGACCATTGATGGGCTGGGGTAGGACCCTCATATTCCTGCTTCTCAAGCAGACGGATAAAGCAAGAGCTACCGCCTGAGAGAAAGCCAAGCTGGATCAACTAGAGCTGGACGCGGTTACTCCATTGTATGAAGGATGCAGGCCCGAGGATACCCGCCTGAAAGTAACGCTCATGGCTCTAGAGATGAAGGTAAAACACAAAATGACCGACGCATGCTTCGACAATAACATGTCATTCTGGCACGAACGTCTTCCCAAGGGGAACAAGTGCCCGACCAGTTTCGAGGAGGCAAAGAAAATCGTGTGTCCTCTGGATTTACCACACGTGAAATACCATGTGTGTATGAACAATTACATCATTATTAGGACGAGCACGCGGAGTCTACCATATGTCCGGTGTGTGGCGTCACTCGATTCAAGAAGAGGAAGAAAGCTCCTCAAAAAATGGTGTGTTACTTTCCGATCACTCCTTGTCTGCAGCGGTGTTTCATGGACCCTAAGCTAGCAAAGCTCCTGCGTTGGCACGCGGATAGGGAGGAGAAGAAGCGAGAAGATGACGGAAATGATCCGGAGATAAATAAAACAGACAAGATGCTGAGTCACCCTAAGGATGCGAGCGAGTGGCAAGCGTTGAACTTCGAACACCCAGAATTTGGGGACGATCCATGGAACATCATGCTGGGAGCGAGCACCGATGGAATCAATCCATTTGGCTGCCAGAGAAACACACATAGCACCTGGCCTATGTTTATGTGGATGTACAACCTTCCCCCCTGGTTGTGCATGAACAGGAAGTACATTCACATGAGTATGCTAATTGAAATGCCGAAACAACCAAGGAACGGCATCAATCTGTATCTGGGGCTGCTGAAAGAGGAGCTAGACACGCTGTGGAAAATGCCAGCCAATACGTGGGATGCCGCAGAGAAAGAATATTTCCCTATGAGAGCCGCACTGCTCACGACGGTGCACGACTATCTCGATTACGGGTATGTCGCGGGGCATGTGGTCCATGCATTTTCTAGATGCTTCAGGTGCATCGATGACACAAAGTATCGCCAGCTAGATAGAGATCCCGGGTCTTCGAAAACCGTGTTCATGGGACATTGAATGTGGCTTCTCGATGATGACTCATGGAGAAAACACAAGGATCTGTTCGATGGTGAAACCAAACCCCGAAGAAGCCCGCGTACGAGGAGCGGCGAGGAAATAGACGAGCTGTTGAAAAATTAGAAAGATTGCCCACTTCCGGGATAGAAGCAAAAAGCGCCTTAGCCGGGAATGAAGCGAAAGGCGCCAGAGCCGCTGCTGAAGGTATGGAAAACGAGGTCTATTTTCTGGGACTTGCCATACTGGAAGATCCTCCATGTGCCTCATAGCCTTGATGTCATGCATATCACGAAGAACGTGTGCGAGAGTCTGCTTAGTACCCTGCTCAACATGCCAGAGAGGACCAAAGATGGGCCGAAATCAAGGGTAGACTTGAAATCAATGGGCATCAGGGAGGAGCTTCACGCTAATGATGATGATGATGAGGCGAAGTAGGACACGGAAAGATATCGCAAAGGCAAAAAGGGCAAGAAGATCGGAAATGACTACCCTCCCACGTGCTTCACTCTAAGTCAGGAGGAGATCGAGAAGTTTTTCACCTGCCTCGTAGGAGTAAAACTTCCTTATGGTTACGCGGGGAAGATAAGCAGATACCTAGACTCAGCGAAGCAGAATTTCAGTGGGATGAAGTCTCACGACTGTCATGTGCTGATGACATAGATACTTCCAGTTGCAATCCGTGGGATCATGGACGCGCACGTCCGTGAAGCGCTATTTGGCCTATGTAACTTTTTCGACGTCATCTCTCGGAAGTCGGTTGGCGTGAGGCAACTGAGAAGGCTACATGAAGAGATCATGGTGATACTATCCGAGCTTGAGGTGTACTTCCCGCCCGCATTCTTCGATGTTATGGTGCATCTGCTAGTCCATATCGTGGAGGATATCATCCAACTCGGGCTGATGTTCCTGCATAACATGATGCCGTTCGAAAGGATGAATGGTGTCATCAAAGATACGTTTGCAACATGTCACGTCAAGAGGGAAACATAGCCATGGGCTTTCTGACCGTAGAGTACATCTCCTACTGCACGAATTATCTAGGCATCGAGAACCTCATTGGTCTGCCCATCAACAGGCACCTCGGCAGGCTCGCTGGATGGGGTCACCGCGATGGCCGCCGCGAAATGCATGTCGACTTCGAGGGTCGACTCGCCGACTTTGAAAGAGCAAACCTAGTCGCGCTACAACACATAGACGTGGTCGATCCTTGGGTGGTAGAGCACAAAACCATTATTGAGAGGACGTACAATGACCGAGGCCAACAGAGGACGGACGAACATATAATCAAAGAGCACAACTCATGTTTCACGTGTTGGTTCAAGGAGAAGCTTCTGTCATACCCTTTACATGAGGATTCTTCCACAGAAGAAAAACTCATATTCGCCTTGTCACAGGGCCGAGTACAACCTGATGACCTATGAGGCGTATGATATCAATGGCTACACATTCTACACCGAGGAGAAGGAAATGAAGAGCGATGGTTATCCGAACTCCGGGGTAACAATGGAATCCTAAACCGGTAACGACACGGACAGATACTATGGAAGGAGCGCGGAGATGTGGGGGCAGAGCTGCGCTGGAGAGAAGGTCCCGATGTTCCGTGTTAGATGGGCCAAGAGCGTCCTAAAAGAAGGCCGATATTTCACCACCATGGTTATACCCGAAGCCAAATCCAAGACCGCGGGCGCAAACGTCCCCGCGAAAAATGAGCCATGGGTCCTGGCTTCCCAAGTGGACCAATGCTTCTTCATTACCGACCCGTTGAAGCCTAGTCGTGTTGTCATGAGGAGAGGCAAAAGGAAGATCATCGGAATGGATGGAGTCGCCAATGAGAAAGACATCGACAAGTACGGCGACACGAAGATGGAACATGACGACGACGATGCAGTGCCATACACCACAAGAAGAAGCAGGACCACCCTACCTAAAGGACGTCCGTTCAACAGAAGAACTCCATTTACAAAAAAGAAGTGCAAGAAGATTGTGAAAAGATAGCTAGCTAAGATCGATCGTATTTAAATTGTACTCTTCATTTCTCGATTGTATTTCGACGTATTGAAATGATATTTCTTCTGTTCTAGTCCTCATGAATATTTATATATGTTTATTCTAGTATTTATGTTTATTCTGGTATACCCATTTTTATTTATGTTTATTTGATAATATTTGTTAATATTTCTATGTTAAATTTTTGAACTCAGGAAGATTTTTTAATACTTTTTGAACTCATGAATATTTTTAAACTCAAGAATATTTTTTGAACTCATGAATATTTTTAAATTTCATGAGAACTTTTTGAATTCATGAATATTATTTCAAATTTGATGATATTTTTTCATATTCATAAATGTTTTACCAATTCACAAATGAATGCAACTAAAAATCCAAAAAAAAGTTACTAATGGCGCACGAGGAGAAGGTGCGCCATTGCTATTAGGGTACTTATGGCGCACCCCTAGGCAGTGCGCCATTGGTATACCAAATTTTCAATATTTTTTAATATTTTTTGAACTCATGAATATTTTTAAATTCATGATAAATGTTTAATTCTTTAATATTTTTATAGTTCATATTCATAAATGTTTTCTAAAAAATTATTCACATTCATAAATTTGATGTTATTTTTTCATATTCATAAATATTTTCAAATAAAAAATTCGATGATATTTTTTCATATTCATAAATGTTTTCTAAAAAATTATTCACATTCATAAATTTGATGATATTTTTTCATATACATAAATATTTTCAAATAACAAATTCGACGATATTTTTTCATATTCATAAACGTTTTCTAAAAAAATTATTCACATTCATATATTTGGTGATATTTTTTCATATTCATAAATATTTTCAAATAACAAATTTGATGATATTTTTCATATTCATAAATGTTTTCTAAAAAATTATTCACATTCATAAATTTGATGATATTTTTTCATATTCATAAATATTTTCAAATAACAAATTTGATAAATATTTTCTAAAAATCCAAAAAAAAGTTAGTAATGGCGCACTGGGGGAAGGTGCGCCATTGCTATCACGGGGTTTATGGCGCACCCCTAGAAGGTGCGCCATTGCTAACGTTCCCCCCTATGTATGTAGGTGTGTACCTGTCCATCTCGCCCTTCTCCCATCTCGCCCCTCGCCTCTCGCCACCGCCGCCGATCCCCTTCCACCACCGGCGACCTTGCTCCCAAGCTCCGCCGCCCCTACCCACCCCCTGCCTCGCCTTCGCCGCACCCACCCACCACCTCCCTCGCTTTCCCAGCCCTCGAAACCCTAGAAAACCGCAGAGCCTAGACCCACTGCGCCGCCGGAGACTTGGACCCTCGGAGCCGCCCCACCACTGCCCCCTCATCCACAAGAGGGCCATCCATGGAAAAACCCCCCTTGGCCTGCGCAGCGACACGACACGGCGGCTAGGCGACGTCGCTGTCTATCTACTCCGATGCCGGCACCGCTCCGGCCTGATTCCGCCCCAATTCGATTCGGTATTGCCTTCTCCTCCTCTCTCGGTTCTTGCGCCTCCTCTTCCCTTGTCCTCACCTTCCTCTTATCCTACAATTGGATTGCCAAGGCCGTCGTTCCCAAGGGCTGCTCCATCGGAGGTTGGGGGAAGCAACCAGCCAACCGTCCACGCCATGCACGGCGGGGCTCCCGCTCCACTGAGGAATGCCAGCTTCTCCGCACCGCAAACATTGGGTACGTACGCAGGGGCGACAAATCCCTCTGTTCTTCTCTTTCGCCATGGTGGCTTGTTGCTCCCCAAATGTTGTTGTGTTTTATTCTTCTGGGGCAACGATCACACTAAACACACATCTTAAGTCTCTGATATATAGAAGGAGCACTGGTGAACCATTTGTCTAGCTGTACTGACAGCCATTGCAAAAAGTGAATCATTGTTAATTTAAGCTGTATGATTGCAAAAAGACTCTGTGGTTCAAGAAGCTAAAAAATGATTCAGATTTGTGACTATAGATAGATTATGCAGCTAAAGAAGTTAAAACTATATAACTGCAGATTGTTTGTAGGTGCTTCAGAGCAAAGATTCTGTAAGGAAAATGAGTTAGATTTACGTGGGTAAAGATGTTTGCAAATGAAACTGCAGATTATTTGTAGATGGTTTTGAAGGTGACCACGTAGGTCAGAAGAAAAATGTTGCATTCAAGAATGAAAAAATAATTTTGGAAGTTTGTTTCACTAGCAGTATCATGAACTGAACCGCAAATAGCATGCATGTCCAGAAAAGTTGAACCAAAATTTTAGTCAGTGATACAACTAGCTAGATGTCATAGATAGATGGATATCCTAATTTCATGACTGCAATTTGTGACTAAGTAGTGCACAATATGTAGTTGCTGAAAACAAAATGCAGTTACTAGCTAGCAAAGTGAGTGTCCATCGCCGGACGTCACGGGACTGGAGCCTCCGTCAGATGTCACGGGACTGGAGCCTCCGTCAGATGCTTATTTATTTTTCCTTTTGATGAACAACATGTTAGTGGATTAGTCAGCGGATCTGAAGGTCAGTGGATTCCGAGCAGCCAGATCAAAGGTAACTGAAGAAAACACCATTGCTCTATTATGCTTGTGATGGCCTGAATGATGGTGTAGAGATGATCTTTTGATTTTTGTGATGGTTAGATTTGTTACATCAGATCTACTAGACATGATTTGTTACATAGTTGTAGACATGTTCTGTTGATACTTGTGATGGTCTCATAGTTGTAGACATGTTTTTTTATGCTTGCTTGAACAGTGCTAACAAGTTGCAAGAACAATATCACCCACCTAACTCAATTGTTGATAAAGGTGTTTGTGAACTTCTACTCGTTGGAGTTGTTGGCTTGGACACTTTGCTTTAGCATGATCTTCATGTTTGTCAAGGACATATGAATATTGGGTCACCTATAGGCTGTAGCAGCCTCAATTGATTTTCAGTGTTGATCTGTGTTGCTCATTTATATATCAAATCAGTGTTTCTGGGGAACATTTATTTCTGAACATATCTAATGATTTATTTCATTATGAAAGAGAAATGCTTTCTTCCCTCAAAAAAGTGAAATGCTTTCTTATATGAAGTGTTTGCAAGACTACTTTTATGGCATTTATGAGGTTCATTTTTCTGAGCTTTTTGTGCTCCCTGCATCTTTCAGCTCTCATTTTTAGTGGAGTTGTTGAATTATATGCTCCTATTGGACATGTTTTGCGTGTTGATTCATCAATTTATCACATTGAGAAAGACTTGTAAAGATGATGATCATCTTGTACAGAAAACAATTTATGTGGTTTTGTCTCCGACCATCGTGTCGTGATGATTTTGCCGGTACCCTGGGAGGCCCTTGAGTTTGCCGGAATGTCAATTAACTTCCGTTCTGGCAAATTCGGGTACTCCATTTGTCCTATTTTCAGCAAAGGTCATGCTGAAATTTTCCGTGAATTTAAGCATGACTTTGCTAAAGTTAGGACATATGGTGTACTTGCGACTAATGCATGGGCCGTGGTATCTTAGTACTTAATTAAGTAGGATCAACTGCCTCTTGTGTTATACATATAGAAGTGTGATATCAACTCATAGTTATTACTAATGTCAGTTGCTCTCTTTCTGTGCCTTTTTACAGCATGAGCAATGCATAGTTATTACTAATGGTAAAATCTATTCTAGGTTCAGCATTTGAGCCATTATCCTAGGTTTGCCAGTACTAGTGCAGAAGCTCAAACAGTTCAGCTTTTGAGCCATTATTCTAGGTTTGCCAGTACTAGTTCAGAAGCTCAAGCTAAGGACTAGTTCTGAATCTTCTATCAACGGCTGATATGTCTACTGTCTCTTGGTGTTCGTCCTTCGAGAAGTACCTAGTTGAAGTGTCTCATGGTGTTATATTTGCAAATGCAAGTGTTGAGATGTCTATTTTGTGTTAATCAGAGGAAAAAGATTAGGTGTGCAGATAACATAACTTAGTTAAGTCTGACAAATACAGTTTGGACAGGTAGAAAGTAGAATTCACCATAAGCCTGGTTATATATGCACTATCATGTTAGGCTCAATTGTGAAATTTTGGATGTGAGATTTTTGACATGTGGTGTCCCTTTATTCTTGCTGCATTAAACACATATGCTGAATTCATGTGTGGACAGATGAAACCATGAGTTGTTTATAGTTCAGGAAAAGAATGTTATCATTATTGTTTGGGGAGTTAAAATAATCTATTTGTTGCACTTTGTGCACTTTCAAGTTGAAAACTGTTAAATGGAGATACTAGATTAGCTTTTTGAAGTATCCCATTAAATATTATTCATTACTGCTTGCTCTTAAATTTTTTTGCACAACTAATAAGCAACTGCCATTGGTGCCAATAGAGCCAAGTGATTAGGCCCAACTTAGAATTCTCCTTCCCTTTTCTGACAGCACTTGCATGTCACTGTTGGCTATTTTTTTAACTATTGCGCCATACTTGATAGGGTACATTATTAGAAGATACCCATATATATCAGTCAACCTAGGGTGCCTCGGCATCGATAAACCCTAAATGATGAAAACTTAACTTAGCATTTAGGGTGCCTCAGCATCGACAAACCCTAAATGATAAAACCTTGGCCTTTAGGATGCCTCGGGGTCGATAAAAAACTAAATGATGAAAGCTTAGGCTTTTAGGGTGCCTCGGCATCGATAAACCCTAAATGATAAAAACATAGCTTTTAGGATGCCTTAGTGTCGACAAACCCTAAATGATGAGACCATGATAATTCCTCAGTGTCGACCAACCGTTAAATAACACTGAGCCATTATGCCATCACCCTTCAAGCTTTCCGGGCATTTGCAGCCCATAGCTTGTTCATTCTGTAGATTTCCAAAATTCAGTTTTGTACCGCACACCAAAGCCAACTTTTTGGCGACATTCCTCAAGAATTAGGTTATTTGGTCAACTTAGAGATCTTGTTCCTTGACAATAACTAACTTTTTGACCAAACTTTTTTCCTATTTAGAGAGAAACATGGCCCACAATGATGAGGCCGGCGGTTCGGGCAAGGCATTCTGCGAACCCGTCCCAGGAGATGGAGTAAGAACCTCACCGCTATGAGGACGCCGCTGAAGACACCGATCCCGACTACACAGCCCCTAGTGGCGTCGGGGATGACACCACTAATGGTGCCACCGAGGATGCCACCACTGATGATGGCAGCGCACGCACATATGGCAGCCAACCAAAGAGGCAAGGGAAGGACCAGCGCCCGAACATGCTCGGCACCATGATGAAGGAATTTACTAAAGTGTCTCCAGTGGGCAGCCAACGGCGCCCCCAGAATTAGTCAAGGGGTACGCAGGACAGCTCGGGTGCATTCTCCGGAGCACCATCTGGATCAACACCGAGATCCTGAGGCATCATGACCGAGGGAATTTGCGCAACCTCCTTTTCACGAAGATGAGCACGGCCCTGGCTACTTGGAGAGCCGCAGTGAAGAGAATGATTGAAAAAGGTGACAGTTATGAGAAGATCAAGGAGAAAAATCCTTCGATCAGCGAAGCTGACAACCTGGAGTTCAAGATCAAGTGTGAGAGCAACGCAACCGCGGAATCAAGTCAGTGGGGGAAAGATATGCGGACTTGAACATAGGGGTCCACAAACTTGGTCCCGGTGGTGATAGAGTGGCGGAACCTATATGGGACAAGGAGGACGCGGAGCATGTCGAGCAAGGACTACCGCCCCTCTTCGATAAATACCGTGACAAGCAGACCAGGAACTATGTCAGGGCCCGGTACAAGATTGACCCGGTAACCAAGGAGCTTACCACGGATCCGAAGACCAAGGCGCTTGAGCTTGTTCTGGTACGGAATACACCCCCGCGTAATTAGCTCCATATGGTTGCATTCTAATTAATGAAGCCAATTTTCTAAATGGTTAACGTTCCTTCCGCAGGAAACTGAAAGCAGTAGCACGGGTTGTCTCAGAGCTCCCCTCGGGACACCACTTTAAATAGGGCGTTGAACGTAATGAAACACGAGGATAAGCTCAGTAAGCCGACGTCAGCTGGTCGTGTGGCCGGCAAAGGCTTGTCCATGAAATGGTCGGAATACTATACCGCTGGGCGAAACGAGAGAAAGACCAGCTCGGAAAGCCAGGAGCGCGAGGTTCAAGAACTCAAGGCACAAGTGGCGCGGATTCTGGAGATAGTCGAAGAGCAAGTGCGAGACCAACTGGGAGCGTCGATCACCGCCATTATGCCTGCCTTGCTTGAGGGGCTACAGGCGTGGATTGCGGGCGGCCAATAGGGGCCGCCCCTGATTCCCCGTTTCACGGGCAGCAACTCGCACAACGCGCTGGCGGCACCATTGGTGTCTCCGGCGGAGGCGACATTGGTGTCTCCGGCGTCGGTGCCGGCATTGGAGCTTAATGCTCCCGGGTGTGGGAAGAATACGCCAGCCGGCACCTCATTAGCTAGCCGCCCCTCCGTCACTTGCATGCTCGCCGTTGGCGGTGCCTCGACATTTGCCGAGCTCGACGCCATCACGGTAACTAAGCCTCTCGGTCGATTACTTCATCTCCTTGCCTTTGACTGGGCATACCTGACGCCCTACATGTTTTCGCAGGTCGCCGCCGACATCCCATGCACTCTCCTGCACTTCGTGAACGGCGATTTGATCGATGTCGCCAAGGCCAGAATCATTCAACCGGGCAACCGCCTGTTCCATGGTAATCCGAAGCCACGCAACGTGTATAGGGTTCAACTAGTTTGGGTGCTGCGGGGCTGCAACAACTTGTTACCTCCGTATCGACCCCCTCGGGCCGGCGAAGATGATGTGATGACCCTCAGCACCTGCATAGGCTGGTCCATGCTTTGTCCGAAGAGCCAGATTCATTTGGGGCAGGGGACACCACCCCACAAACAACACCGCCAGTCGTGCCGGCGCCAAGCCATGGCAAGACCACCGGAACGCTACCGGACGACGACGGCGAACATATGGCCGATCCGGACATGCATATGCCACAGGATCCGAACGATGACGACGGTACATTTACTAGGGTCGATAAGAACTTCAACGAACATGGGTACGATGATGAATTCTGTAGCGACCAGACCTCAGATGGTCAAGTCTCTGTGCTTTAGTGTCATCCCTGGATCGGTAATGCTGACACACACAGTACTCGAAGGATTTATAACAGAATGGCAATCACACACCTATTAAATCGAATGTCTCAAGAGAGAACTTATTACAATAACATGGCTTAAGGCCGTCTAATACGATAACGGCAGAAGGCTTGGAAGATAAAGTGAGTCCATCAACTCCAACGGCATAGCTAAGCTGCACGGCAACGACCTAACGAACCTTACTCCTCATCTGAAAAGTCTGCAACATCATATTTTGCAGCCCGAAAACGGGTCAGCACATGGAATATGCTGGCAATGTAACACAGTAGAGCAAGAACAGAATAATGCTATTACTACATGCATATTTGGCTGGTGGAAAGCTCTATGGTTATAGTTTTTGCGAAAAGCCAATTTTTCCCTACAAGAAAGGAATATATTTTAATTTTAACTATCATGGTAGTTGAAACATCATTGAGAAGGTTCCTCCAACTCAATCCCAATTAAAGTGATTAACATCCCGACAGTATTAATTAAGAATGATGAGATACATGTGATAATCCAAATACTAGATACTCAAGAATTGTCCATAACCGGGGACACGGCTAACCATGATTAGATTATACACTCTGCAGAGGATTGCGCACTTTTCCCCACAAGACTCGATCTCTTCCATTGGATTTCTCGCACTACACGGTGTTTGAGAAACGGATGACCAAGACACAGTCTTTCAGAAACATTAACTCTCGACCCCGGACAGACCATACCAAACCTACATCCCACTACCTATTGATCTGCCTCTTCAAGAGCTTCATGTAACTTACTCAACTATGCTAGAGCCCATAATAGCTTGTGGCTGCACACGGAAGTTTCTAGCATGAATCACCTCAGTTCCCTTTGAGCCTGGGTGGTGGTCCATAGGAAGATCACACGGGTACTCCGGGATTTCCAAAAAATACAGGCAACACTGGGTTCCCCAGGTGCCTCAATCCACCCAGATGTTAAATTAAGTTGCCACCTTAAGTTGAACCATTAATTAACAATCTCACAGCTGTCATGGATTTCACTCAAACCCAAACCACGTCTACGAGCATAGCATAGCATAGTAATATAAGCAGCGTAGAAGTAACTCCCAGGGTTTGAATGTAACAGGGTAATAGGTTCTACCTCAACAACTACTTCCCAACCCACATGTTAATGACATCCTAATCATGCAATGTGTGAGGATTGGAAATAATGCATAAAAACTGGGTGATAAAAGGGATATGATCAAAGTGTTACTTGCCTTGCTGATGGTCTGCGAAACCTAGGGACTCGTAGTAGCACGCTTCGCACTCCGGGTGTTCTATCGCAAACAAACAATAACATACATAAGCAACAAGCAAGAGATGCACAAGCAAAATTCAAATAAAAGAGATTGACTAGAAGGTTCAACTTGAGAACTCCGGTTCGCAAAAATAATCAAATCAAACGGATCAACGAAACACAAACGGCGAAAAAGAGAAGCTTCGTTTACTAATCTGAACCTAGGTCAAATTTTACAGTAGCAAAAACTTATTTGAGTTGGTTAAACGGAATGAGGGTTTCGAGACGAAGATCTAGGCGCTTGAATCGCCTGATTCCGACTAACGAGCGAAAACATAAACAGAAGCTAAGATCGGATCAGAAATCACGATCGAGAAAAACTCGTGGAATAAATCCCATAAAAGAAATCTGACGAACAGACTAACGAATGAGTGTTCGTTAGCTGTAACTAACGGGCGAAAACCCGTTCGTTAAAACCGGCGATCCGAGAAAAACGAACCGAGAAAAACCGGCGATCCGACAAACGTCCGCTGACTAGAAGAACCGAGAAAAACCGGCGATCCGAAAAAAACGAATCTAGGGTTCTCTAAAAAAACCGAACGGTTTTAGAAAGGAAAACCGGCGGCGGATCCGGTGGCTACCCCCGGCGGGGCTCCGGCGAGGCGAGGGCGGCGGCGGGGCGGCGGCAGACGGCGCAGGCGGCTGCGGCAGCAGGCGGCTGCTGGGCGGCGGTGGTGGTTGCGGGGCTGCTGCAGTGGTGGTGGTGGGGGGGCTCGGTGGCAGGCTTTTAAAAGGGGGGCGGCTTGCTCGGGCGAGGGGGCGCCCGGGGAGGAGGCCGACCCGGACTCTCCTTGGCGTTCGTGCCGGGCACGGCGGCGCGGGCGAGGGAGGCGGTGGCACGGGCGGGTCGGCCTCGCTCGGCTGGGCCTTAGGCCTAGTCGGGCGAGGGGACTTTTTTTTAAAACAAAAATTTCGCCGACCGAAATAAAATCCTAGAAAAATAAATAAAAATCTAAAAATGCCAAAACAAATTTTCACCGTCTAAATAAAATATTTAGAACGGGATGAACATTTTCTTGGCCCTAAAATGCAATTTTGAAAACATGTAATTTTTCTAATGCAAATAAAATCTGAATAAAATCAAATAAATGATTTTAATATTTTTCCTCGAATATTTCAATTATTTTGTAGAAGTCATATTATCTCCTCTCATTTATTTTAATGTGAAATATTTTCCGGAGAGAAAAATAATTAAAATCAAACATCCTCGTTTCAATATTTGATAAAAATCAAATAGGAAAATAGGAAAATCCCCAACTCTCTCCGAGGGTCCTTGAGTTGCTTAGGATTTTCGAGGATGGCGAGACGAAAAGCAAATGAAATATGATATGCATGGATGACTATGTATAACATTCCAAATTGAAAATTTGGGATGTTACAAACCTACCCCCCTTAAGATGAATCTCGCCCTCGAGATTCGGGTTGGCTAGAAAATAGGTGTGGGTGGTCTTTGCGAAGATCATCCTCTCGTTCCAAGGTGGCTTCATCCTCGGTGTGGTGGCTCCACTGAACCTTGCAAAACTTGATAACCTTACTGTGGGTGACTCTGCTGGCAGACTCAAGAATCTTTACTAGCTTTTCCTCGTAGGTCAAATCAATGTCCAACTGAATTGCCTCCAAGGGTATTGTATCTCTTAACAGTATATCGGCCATCTCAGCATGATACTTCTTCAGCTGTGAAATGTGAAACACATCATGAACTCTGGACAATCCTTCGGGTAATTCCAACTTGTAGGCAACTTCTCCCATCCGTTCCAAAACACGATACGGTGCTACTAATCTCGGAGCTAATTTTCCCTTAACTCCAAAATGTTTCACTCCTTGCAAGGGAGATACTCGTAGATATACTCTATCTCCAATTTCGTAGGTTACCTCTTTGCGTTTGGAGTCCGCATAACTCTTTTGTCTGGACTGAGCAATCTTCAATCTATCACGAATCAATTTGACCTTCTATTCAGACTCCTTGATCAAGTCTGGTCCAAACAACTGTCGGTCTCCTACCTCGTCCCACATCAAAGGTGTTCTGCACCTGCGTCCATACAGGGCTTCAAACGGTGCCATCTTCAAACTGGCTTGGTAGCTATTGTTGAACGAGAACTCTGTGTAAGGCAAATTGTCATCCCAACTAGATCCATAGTTTAGCGCACAGGCTCTCAACATGTCCTCCAAAATTTGGTTCACTCTCTCGGTTTGTCCATCTGTCTGTGGGTGAAAAGTTGTACTGAACTCTAACCTTGTTCCCAAAGTCTGATCTAACTGATGCCAGAACTTTGAAGTAAATTGTGTTCCTCTATCTGATACGATGGTCCTCGGAACTCCATGCACACATATGATCCTGGACATATAAATCTTGGCCAACTTTGCACTGGTATAAGTGGTCTTCACTGGGATGAAGTGAGCCAGTTTGGTTAAGCGATCAACTACTACCCATATGGAATCATATCCTGCTTTAGTCCTGGACAATCCGGTGATAAAGTCCATGCCAAGTTTATCCCACTTCCATTCTGGTATCGGCATAGGCTGTAACAGTCCTGCTGGCTTCTAATGTTCTGCCTTCACTCTCTGACATACATCACATACAGCTACATACTCGGCAATATCCTTCTACATACCGGTCCACCAGAAACATTCCTTCAAATCTAGATACATCTTGGTGTTTCCGGGGTGTATCGAGTATGGTGAGTCATGAGCCTCTTGAAGTATTAACTTCCTGATTTCCTGGTTATTGGGCACATAGACTCGGTCCTCAAACCATAGGGTATCATGCTCATCTTCACAAAAACCTTTGGCCTTTCCTTTGCTCATCTTCTCCTTTATCTCGGCAATTGCCTTGTCCTCCTTCCGAGCTTCCCGAATCTTGTCCAGCAATGTCGACTGGACTTCCATTGTTGCAACGGATCCTCTAGGAACAATCTCCAATCAAAGTTCCATGATATTCTCTGCTAACTCTTTGGCAATCCCTTATTTTCAAGGATATTAGCATAACTCTTCCTGCTCAAGGCATCTGCTACAACATTGGCCTTTCCTGGATGATAGTGTAGCTTCATGTCATAATAATTTATAAGATCCAACCATCTCCTCTGTCTAAGGTTCAGTTCCTTCTGGGTGAAAATGTACTTCAAACGCTTATGGTCCGTGTATACATCACATCGGTTTCCAATAAGGTAATGTCTCCAGGTCTCCAATGCATGCACTACGACTGCTAATTCCAAATCATGTGTGGCATAGTTCAACTCATGAGGTTTTAGTTTTCGTGAGGCATACGAAACAACTCTTCCATCCTGCATAAGTACACATCCAAGCCCTAAGCGAGAGGCGTCGCAATACACTTGGAATTTCTTATGTATATCCGGCAGTGTTAGCACTGGTGCTGTAGTCAACCATTTCTTTAACTCCTGGAAACTTGCCTCACAATCTTCTGTCCATTTAAACTTAGCATCCTTATTTAACAGTTCAGTCATTGGCTTCAGAATCTTGGAAAAATTCTCAATGAATCTCCAAGAGTAACCCGCGAGTACAAGGAAACTGCGGATCTCGCTAACTAAGGTGGGTGCCAACCATTCAGTGACTGATTGAATTTTGCTGGGGTCTACTGCTATACCTTCTTCCGATATAACATGTCCAAGGAATCCGACTTCCTTCAACCAAAACTCGCATTTGCTAAACTTAGCATACAGCTGGTGTTCCCTGAGTTTCTCAAGAACTAAGCGCAAATGCTCCTTGTGCTCCTCCTCGTTCTTCGAGTATAGCATAATATCATCAATAAACACCACCACAAACTTGTCCAAATATTCCATGAACACCTTGTTCATCATGCTCATGAAATAAGCAGGGGCATTAGTCAGTCCAAATGACATGACCGTGTACTCGTATAATCCATTCCGCGTCGTGAATGTTGTCTTTGGTATATCCTTCTCCCGTATGTTCAACTGATGGTATCCTGATCGCAGATCGATCTTCGAAAACACCTTAGCTCCTTGCAACTGATCAAACAGATAGTTGATCATCGGCAGTGGGTAGTTGTTCTTGATCATCACTTCATTCAAGGCTTGATAATCAACAACCATCCTTAGGGATTTATCCTTCTTCTCAACCAAAAGCACTGGGGCTCCCCAAGGTGATGAACTTCTTCGAATGTATGCTTTCTCCAATAACTCCTTGATCTATTTCTTAATTTCCTCCAGACCATTTGCAGGCATCCGATATGGTCTCTTGGATATTGGTCTTGTTCCTGGCAACAGCTCTTTCAAAAACTCAATGTCTCTATCTGGTGGCATGCCTAGTAACTCCTCTGGAAAGTCATCCGGATAATCCTTTACTACAGGCACTTCCTCCTGAACAACTCTCGTGAGGGTATTCACTTGGCTCCTCCTAGGCACATGCCTAGACACATACGTAATCCTTTTCCCCTCCAGGGTGGTAAGATAAATCGACTTACTAGCACAGTCAATATTCCCTCCAAACTTTGACATCCAGTCCATACCTAATATCACATCCAATCCTTGTGACTCAAAGATAATTAGGTCGGACGGAAAAACATATGTGCCAATGGTTAAGGGTACCTGGTCGCACCATCGGCTAGCCATGTATTCTGCTGCTGGATCAACTGGGTGAGCTCCGAAGGGAAAACAAAACTGGGGTCACGTCTCGAAGGCATCTGATGGGTTTAGACGGAAGAGATCAGAATAGAAAAGGGGTCTAATGATAAAACACTACCCATATGCACATGAGACAAAGACAAACATTTCACTCAATCAATCAAGCAAGGGCATACAAACGGTCTAGGACTATCGCAAAGTGCTCATCTAACACTAATTAGATGGGGGAATGCTACTAATATTTGGTGGTCATCTAGAAATTTTGATCGGTGGAAGACTCTATGATGTCTGCTCCAGCTTCGTCTTCAAAGTCATCATCACTAGGATCGGAATCGGTGTCGTCAATGATGATGTAATCCTCGGGGCGTATATCCTTGGGTTCTTCTTCGTCTTCTTCCACTGGTGCTGGTCCTCCCATGAATACTCCGATCTTCTTGACTAAGTCGTCATTCTGCTCCAGTAGTGTCTTGATTTCCTCCTCATATCCATCGCGTGTAAACTTGAGTTCTTCCTCTAGTTCGATGATTCTAGTCTTCGCCTTCTTCAAGTCCATCATGTTCGCGCACATCTGGTTCTCCTGACATCGAATGTGCTGGTGTAACTCCTGGATGAAAGCGGCAATGGATCTATCCTTCTTGGTGCTGATTACTTCCCATTGCTCGTCTCGACGCCCACATATTTGGTAGATAGTGTCCTTGAGTTCCCTGTTGTAGACTTCTCCAATGCGTCCCATGGTAATGTGGGCTGCCATGCTCTTGCCTAGACTCCAGCTGGGTGCTTCAAAAGAAAACTCTATGGGTTTAGAAGTTGGCGAGAACGTCCTTCCTCGAAGTTGTACTTGAACCATCCAGCGCTCCTCTTCAGGTAAAGTGGCGTTGTACGTTCCGGTGAAGCTTGGTATTCCAATGTTCAAATACCTACTGACTTCCTTCAAGTGGCGTCCAAAAGGTGTTTCTTCATCCGGTTGCGCAAACTTGTTCTTCATCTCCGCCATCCTAAAGAGTAGAAAATGGAGAAAAGTCAGAAATGAGAATAGAAGTGTGGCCTAGGGTTTATCTTAGTGGTCATGTCCTACACTCAGCGTGTGCTCTGATACCATCTTGTAGCGACCCGACCTCAGATGGTCAAGTCTCTGTGCTTCAGTGTCATCCCTGGATCGGTAATGCTGACACACAGTACTCGAAGGATTTATAACAGAGTGGCAATCACACACCTATTACATCGAATGTCCCAAGAGAGAACTTATTACAATAACATGGCTTAAGGCCATCTAATACGATAACAGCAGAAGGCTTGGAAGATAAAGTGAGTCCATCAACTCCAACAGCATAGCTGAGCTACACGGCAACGACCTAAGGAACCTTACTCCTTGTCTGAAAAGTTTGCAACATCATACGTTGCAGCCGGAAAATAGGTCAGCACATGGAATATGCTGGCAATGTAACACTATAGAGCAAGAACAGAATAATGCTATCACAACATGCATATTTGGCTGGTGGAAAGCTCTATGGTTATAGTTTTTGCGAAAAGCCAATTTTCCCTACAACAAAGGAATAGATTTTAACTTTAACTATCATGGTAGTTGAAACATCATTGAGAAGGTTCCTCCAACTCAATCCCAATTAAAGTGATTAACATCCCAACAGTATTAATTAAGAATGGTGAGATACATGTGACAATCCAAATACTAGATACTCAAGAATTGTCCATAACCGGGGACACGGCTAACCATGATTAGATTATACACTCTGCAGAGGTTTGCGCACTTTTCCCCGCAAGAATTGATCACCTCCATTGGATTTCTCGCACTACACGGTGTTTGAGAAACGGATGACCAAGACACAGTCTTCCAGAAACATTAACTCTCTACTCTGGACAGACCATACCAAACCAACATCCCACTACCTGCTGATCTGCCTCTTCAAGAGCTTCACGTAACTTACTCAACTATCCTAGAGCCCATAATAGCTTGTGGCTGCACACGGAAGTTTCTAGCATGAATCACCTAAGTTCCCTTTGAGCCTGGGTGGCGGTCCATAGGAAGATCACACGGGTACTCCGGGATTTCCAAAAATTACAGGCAACACTGGGTTCCCCAGGTGCCTCAATCCACCCAGATGTTAAATTAAGTTGCCACCTTAAGTTGAACCCATAATTAACAATCCCACAGCTGTCATGGATTTCACTCAAACCCAAACCACGTCTACGAGCATAGCATAGCATAGTAATATAAGCAGCATAGAAGTAACTCCCAGGGTTTGACTGCAACAGGGTAATAGGTTCTAGCTCAACAACAACTACATCCTAATCATGCAATGTGTGAGGATTGGAACTAATGCATAAAAACTGGGTGATAAAAGGGATATGATCAAAGTGTTACTTCCCTTGCTGACGGTCTGCGAAACCTAGGGACTCGTAGTAGAACGCTTCGCACTCCGGGTGTTCTATCCCAAACAAACAATAACATACATAAGCAACAAGCAAGAGATGCACAAGGAGAACTCAAATAAAAGAGATTGACCAGAAGGTTCAACTGAAGAACTCCGGTTCCCAAAAAGAATCAAATCAAATGGAGCAACGAAACTCAAACGGCGAAAAAGAGAAGCTTCATTTACTAATCTAAACCTAGGTCAAATTTTATAGTAGCAAAAACTTATTTTACTTGGTTAAACAGAAAGAGGGTTTCGAGACGAAGATCTAGGTGCTTGAATCGCCTGATTCCGACTAACGAGCGAAAAGATAACAGAAACTAAGATCGGATCAGAAATCGCAATCGAGAAAAACTCGTGGAATAAATCAGATAAAAGAAATCCGACGAATAGACTAACGAACGAGCGTTCGTTAGCTGTAACTAACGGGCGAAAAACCGTTCTTTAAAACGAACGTACGGACGAACGTCCGCTGACTAGAAGAACCGAGAAAAACCGGCGATCCGAAAAAAACGAATCTAGGGTTTTCTAAAAAATCGAACGGTTTTAGAAAGAAAAACCGACGGCGGATCCGGTGGCTACCTCCGGCGGGGCTCCGGCGAGGCGAGGGCGGAGGCGGGGCGGCGGCTCGTGGCTGCGGCGGCGCGGACGACTGCGGGCGGTGGTGGTGGCTGTGGGGCGGCTGCGGTGGTGGTGGTGGGGGGCTTGGTGGCGGGCTTTTAAAAGGGGGGGCAGCTTGCTTCAGCGAGGGGGCGCCCGGGGAGGAGTCCGAGCCGGACACTCATCGGTGTCCATGCCGGGCACGGCGGCGCGGGCGAGGGAGGCGGTGGCACGGGCGGGCTGGCCTGGCTCGGCTGGGCCTTAGGCCCAGTCGGGCGCGGGAACTTTATTTAAAAAAATTCGCCGACCGAAATAAAATCATAGAAAAATAAATAAAAATCTAAAAATGCCAAAACAAATTTTCACCGTCTAAATAAAATATTTAGAACGGGATGAACATTTTCTTGGCCCTAAAATGCAATTTTGAAAACCTGCAATTTTTCTCATGCAAATAAAATCTGAATAAAATCAAATAAAATCAAATAAATGATTTTAATATTTTTCCTGGAATATTTCAATTATTTTGGAGAAGTCCTATTATCTCCTCTCACTTATTTTAATGTGAAATGTTTTCTAGAGAGAAAAATAATTAAAATCAAAAATCCTCGTTTCAATATTTGATAAAAATCAAATATGAGAACAGGGAAATCCCCAACTCTCTCCGAGGGTCCTTGAGTTGCTTAGGATTTTCGAGGATCGCGAGACGAAAAGCAAATGAAATATGATATGCATGGATGACTATGTATAACATTCCAAATTGAAAATTAGGGATGTTCCAAATTCTTGGGGCCTCCTTCTCAAGAACCCAACCCTGCAAAAGATGATCGCGATCTAGATGGTACCACGGAGAAACCCAATTGCAACAGGCGTCGTCTGGCGTTCAGTTGCAACAGGCGTCATCTGGCATTTAGGAGACGCCTCCAGTTGCCGCCTTCACCTAGCCTCAGATAGCCGAGGTGCGAAATATTATCAGCCCCAACACAGTCAAGAAGGTTGTCTCTGAGAAGAACTCAATCCCATTACAGCAGAATAAGAAGGGATGGAAAAGAAAGAATAACAAGGGTGCGAGCCAACCGGCCCCGAGTATGATCCGTGCTCAAGACGGGCCACCTTCATCTAAGGATATCTCAAGGAGGGTGCATGTGGCGGGTAGGCCGATGCTACCGACTAATCTGTTCAATGCTGCAACGGTGTTATGCGCATGACAGTGTTCTTTGTTTGGAGAAGCGGCGTCTCTTCGAGAATGATGTGGCATACCCGGTTTTCATGGCCAAGGTGCCAGAGGGCAAGGGCTTTGTCGATAGCGCCATCGGGGGTATGATCATCCTGCAGTTTGATGACATCTTCACTATGTTTAACCTTCATCCGCTGCACTACACCTTCATTCGGCTATTTTCGCTAAGTATGGAGATGCGGATCATTAGAGACAAGACCCCGGACATCGTGATAGTCGACCCATTCTACACGCGTGCCAAGCTCTTAGGTGACATTGGGGACCGGCAAGTCGCGAGTTCATACCTCGAAGGCGTCATTCTGGCGAACCCAGATAAGGATAACTTCCTCGTGCCTTACTTTCCCGAGTAAGTCATCCCCTCAGCGCCCCGTAACATATGATTTCTTAGATTTCGATCGTTCAATTTTCTCTCTAACATTCCGTGTTTTGTGCAGTGACACACGTTGTACACTCATCCTCTTAAGCCCAAACTATTCCATGGCCACGTATTTCGACTCGGACCGTCAGTCGAATAAGGACTACACAAATATCAAGAAAGTTCATGATGATGTTCTCCCCGGATACACCAAATCTGGAGGCACGTTCAGGAGGCCAATTTTTAAGTACGGCAAGCACGTGTTCACCCACGTAACGATGTTCCCCCGCATCAAGCAGCCACCTGGCGGTTAGAAGGATTCATACTACGCCCTCCATCACATGCAGGCAATCGTACGGGACCATAATCACCTTCTGCTACCAAATAGTCTCAAAGATTGGGCCGGACGCTTGTCGGCAATCCAGGACGCGGACCTCAGACAAGAATTCTTTCGCATCCAGTCGGAGCTCGCGGAAATCATCCATCAAGATGTCCTTCGTACCTCGGGGCAGTTCTACCTTAGATATCAACCGTCCAACAGCGATATAGAAACAACGCTACAAATGCAGGCTGATAACGATCGCGATTTCATGACCATCACAAAAGACGGTGGCTTCATCCACGCTTCGGTCCCTGGGTCGAGTTGAAAGTAGTGATGCTATGTAGTTCTGAAATATCGAGTAGCTCATGTTGTAATTAAACTTTAATGAACTTGTATGTCTCTTTGGTTTGGACAGTCGTTCAACTTATATGTAATCGATGCTATTTATTAGGAGGACCATGAATCGTGCAATTAATGTGTTGCTTTTCTCTTCTGATCCTTTTGTTGCATACTTATATACTACTTATGTATTGTCTATGAATTCGTACTAACGTTTTGTTTGTCTAGTGCATAGAGATTCCGTCGTATGTCGTGTACAAGGGTAAGGTTCCCGGAGTCTACGGCGATTGGGAGGAGTGTCGGAGACAGGTTCACCATTTCAGCGGTAATAGTTACAAAGGGTACACCACTAGGGTTGATGCGGAAGCTAGATACGCGTGCTATCTAGCGGGAGAGAGGAGGGAGCGGAGGAGGAACCAGATGAAGACTAGTTTCATCACGATGATGCTCATCATGATGACCGCAGCTCTCTTCTATGTGATGGTAGTTTAGATGATCTATATCGACTTGTAATGTGAAGACAAACTCGCTACTCGTGGTCTTGAGACTTGTAATGTTCTAACTTTGTTTGGTCTTTTGAATTCGGAGACTAATATGATGAATTGTATTCGGAGACTAATCTTCTATTGTATTCGATAAATCTGCTGTTTATATGTTGTGCTGTCTATATTCTGTGCAGTAATATATTTTGTAACCTGTGTAAATATCAGAAAAGAAAAAAAATTCCTAATATTCATACTAGTGGCGCACCATACTACACTTTAGTGGTGCGCTGCAATAAACATACTAGTGGCGCATTATCTAGAGGTGCGCCATTAGTAACCGAAAGCACAAGGTAAATATGGCCCCCTGGGAGCCATAGTAATGGCGCACCAGGGGACATATTAATGGCGCACTACCAGGTGCGCCACTATTATCTAGGATACTAGTGGTGCACCAGGGGAGCGCCATTAGTACTTGTTACTAGTGGCGTGTTAATAGTGGCACACATGTAGTGCGCCATTAATGGCCAAAACAGGTGCGCCACTAATTAGTCTTTTCCTAGTAGTGATGTCTACAATGCTCTACATGGAGCTACTCTAGCTAAGTGCTCCCACTTTCAATATATATCCAGATTGAGACTCAGAGTCATCCAGATCGGTGTAAAAGCTTGCATCGGCGTAACGCTTTATGATGAACTCTTTATCACCTCAATACTGAGAAATATCTCCTTAGTCTTCTAGGATAATTTTGACCGCTGTCAAGTGATCCACTCCTGGATCAATATCGTACCCCCTTGCCAAACTCATGGAAAGGTACACAATAGGTTTGGTACATAGCATAGCATACTTTATAGAACCTATGGCCCAGGCATAGGGAATGACTTTCATTCTCTTTCTATTTTCTACCGTGGTCATGTTTTGAGTCTTACTCAACTTTACACCTTACAATACAGGCAAGAACTCATTCTTTGACTATTCCATTTTTAACTACTTCAAAATCTTGTCAAGGTATGTACTCATTGAAAATTCTTATCAAGCATCTTGATCTATCTCTATAGATCTTGATGCCCAATATGTACGCAGCTTCACCAAGGTCTTTCTTTGAAAAACTCCTTTCAAACACTCCTTTATGCTTTCTAGAAAATTCTGCATCATTTCTGATCAATAATATGTCATCCACGTATAATATCAGAAATGCTACAGAGCTCCCACTCACTTTCTTAAAAATACAGGCTTCTCCAAAAGTCTGTATAAAACCATATGCTTTGATCACACTATCAAAGCATATATTCCAAGTCCGAGAGGCTTGCACCAGTCCATAAATGGATCACTGGAGGTTGCACACTTTGTTAGTACCTCTTGGATTAACAAAACCTTCTGGTTGCATCATATACAACTCTTCTTTAAGATATCCATTAAGGAATGCAGTATTGACATCCATTTGCCAAATTTCAAAATCATAAAATGCGGCAATTTCTAACATGATTTGGACAGACTTAAGCATCACTACGGGTGAGAAGGTCACATCATAGTCAACTCCTTGAACTTGTGAAAAACCTTTCACAACAACTCGAGCTTTGTAGAGAGTAACATTACCGTCAGCGTCAGTCTTCTTCTTGAAGATCCATTTATTCTCTATGGCTCGCCGATCATCGGGCAAGTCAATCAAAGTCCATACTTTGTTTTCATACATGGATCCTATCTCAGATTTCATGGCCTCAAGCCATTTCATGGAATCCGGGCTCATCATCGCTTCCTCATATTTCATAGGTTCGTCATGGTCTAGTAACATGACTTCCAGAACAGGATTACCGTACCACTCTGATGCAGACCATACTCTGGTTGACCTTCGAGGTATGGTAGTAACTTGATATGAAATTTCATGATCATCATCATTAGCTTCCTCACTAATTGGTGTAGGAATCACTGGAACTGATTTCTGTGATGAAGCACTTTCCAATTCGGGAGAAGGTAGAATTACCCCATCAAGGTTTTATTCATGTAAACAGAACAACAATTATTCTTTGACTTAAATGAATAACCGTATTGCAATAAACATGAGTCAATCATATTATGCTCAACGCAAACACCAAATAACGTTTATTTAGGTTCAACACTAATCCCGAAGGTAGAGGGAGTATGCGATGGTGATCTTATCAACCTTGGAATCCCTTCCAACACACATAGTCATTTTTCCCTCAACTAGTCTTTGTTCATTTTGTAAATCCTGTTTCTAGTAACTAATCTTAGCAACTAAATCGGTAACAAATACCTAGATGTTACTATGAACACTAGTAAAATGCACATCAATAACATGTATATCAAATATACCTTTGTTCACTTTTCCATCCTTCTTATCCGCCAAGTATTTGGGGTAGTTCCGCTTCCTGTGACCATTTCCTTTGCAGTAGAAGCACTCAGTTTCAGGCTTGGGTCTAGCTTTGGGCTTCTTCATGGGAGTGGCAACTTGCTTGTCATTCTTCTTGAAGTTCCCTTTCTTTCCCTTGCCCATTTACTTGAAACTAGTGGTCGTGTCAACCATTAACACTTGATTCTTTTCTTGATTTCTACCTTTGCCTATTTCAGCATCGCGAAGAGCTCGGGGAATCGTTTATGTCTTCCCTTGCATATTATAGTTCATCGTGAAGTTCAAGTAACTTGGTGATAGTGACTAGTGATCTTATTTGGAAGATTAACTCCCACTTGATTCAAGCAATTGTAGTGCTCATACATTCTGAGCACATGCTCATTGGTTGAGCTATTCTCCTCCATCTTGTAGCCAAAGTATTTGTCAGAGGTCTCATACCTCTCGACTCGGGCATGAGTTTGAAATACAAATTTCAGCTCTTGAAACATCTTATATGTTCTGTATCGTTCAAAACGTATTTGAAGTCCTGTTTCTAAGCCATAAAGCATGGTGCACTAAACTATCAAGTAGTCATCATACCGAGCTTTGCCAAACGTTCATAACGTTTGCATCTGCTCCTGCAATAGGTCCGTCACCTAGCGGTGCATCAACGACATAATTCTTTTGTGCAGCAATGAGGATAATCCTCAGATGACGGACCTAGTCCACATCATTGCTACTATCATCTTTCAACTTATTTTTCTGTAGGAACATATCAAAAAATAAAGCAGGGAGCTATACGCAAGCTATTGATCTACAACATAGATATGCAAAATACTATCAGGTACTTAGTTCATGATAAATTAAAGTTCAATTAATCATATTACTTAAGAACTCCCACTTAGATAGACATCCCTCTAATCACCTAAGTGATCACGTGATCCACATCAACTAAACCATGTCTGATCATCATGTGAGATGGAGTAGTTTTCAATGGTGAACATCACTACTTTGATCATATCTACTATATGATTCATGCTCGACCTTTCGGTCTTAGTGTTCCGAGGCCATATCGGCAGATGCTAGCCTCGTTAAGTTTAACCCAATTATTCGGCATGTGCAAAACTGGCTTGCAACCGTTGTATGTGAACGTAGAGATTATCACACCCGATCATCATGTGGTGTCTCAGCACGAAGAATAGTCGCAACGGTAAATACTCAGGGAGAACACTTATACCTTGAAATTTTAGTAAGGGGTCATCTCGTAATACTACCATCGTACTGAGCAAAATAATATGCATAAAAGATAAACATCACATGCAACCAAAATAGGTGACATGATATGTCCATCATCGTCTTGTGCCTTTGATCTTCATCTCCAAAGTACCATCATGATCTCCATCGTAACCGGCATGACACCATGATCTCCATCATCTTGATCTTTATCAATGTGTCATCACATGGTCGTCTCGCCAACTATTTCTTTTGCAACTATTGCTGTCACATAGCGATAAAGTAAAGCAATTATATGGCACTTGCATCTTATGCAATAAAGAGACAACCATAAGGCTCCTACCAGTTGCCGATAACTTTAACAAAACATGATAATCTCATACAAAAATTTATATCTCATCACGTCTTGACCATATCACATCACAACATGCCCTGCAAAAACAACTTAGACGTCCTCTACTTTGTTGTTGCAAGTTTTACGTGGCTGCTACGGGCTTAGCAAGAACCGTTCTTACCTACGCATCAAAACCACAATGAATTTTTGTCAAGTGTGCTGTTTTAACCTTCAACAAGGACCGGGTGTAGTCACACTTGTTTGAACTAAACTTGGAGAACCAGACACCCACTAGCCACCTGTGTGCGAAGCACGGCGGTAGAACCAGTCTCATGAATGTGGTCATGTAATGTCGGTCTGGGCCGCTTCATCCAACAATGCCGCCGAATCAAAGTATAACATGCTGGTAAGCAGTATGACTATTACCGCCCACAATTCTTTGTGTTCTACTCGTGCATATAACATATACACATAGACCAGGCACGGATGCCACTGTTGGGGAACGTAGTATTTCAAAAAAAATCCGACGATAACGCAACATCTATCTAGGAGAAGCATATCAACGAGCGGGGAGAGTGTGTCCACATACCCTCGTAGACCGAAAGCGGATGCGTTTAGTAACGCGGTTGATGTAGTCGAATGTCTTCATTATACAACCAATCAAGTACCGAACGCACGCCATCTCCGCGATCTGCACATGTTCAGCTGGGTGATGTCCCTCGAACTCTAGATCTAGCTGAGGCTGATTGAGAGTTTCGTGAGCACGACGGCGTGGTGAAGGTGATGATGAAGTTACCGATGCAGTGCTTCACCTAAGCACTATGACAATATGAACGAGGTGGAAAACTATGGAGGGGGGCACCACACAAGGCTAAGAAATCAACTTCTTTGTCTATAGGGGCACGCCTATAGGGGGAGTCCAACTAGGATTCCCAATCCTAGTTGGAGTCCCCTTGCTTTTCCAAGAGAGGAGAGAGGGAAGGAGTAGGAGAGGGAGAAGGAAAGAGAGGGGGCACTGCCCCCTCCCTAGTCCAATTTGGACTTGCCATGGGGGGCGTGCGGCCACCCCTTGAGGCCCTTCTGTCCTTTCCCGTATGGCCCATTAAGGCCCACTACTTCCCCCGGCGAATTCGTGTAACTCTTCGGTACTCCGAAAAATACTCGAATAACTCAGGACCTTTCCGATGTCCGAATATAGCCTTCCAATATGTCGATCTTTACTTCTTGACCATTTCGAGACTCCTCGTCATGTCCGTGATCTCATCCCGGACTCCGAACAAACTTTGGTACATCAAATTACATAACTCATAATACAAATCGTTATCGAATGTTAAGCGTGCGGACCCCACGGGTTCGAGAACCATATACACATGACCAAGACGCAACTACGGTCAATAACCAATAGCGGAACCTGGATGCTCATATTGGCTCCTACATATTCAACGAAGATCTTTATCGGTCAAACCGCATAACAATATATGTCGTTCCCTTTGTCATAGATATGTTACTTGCCCGAGATTCGATCGTTAGTATCATCAAACCTAGTTCAATATCGTCACCAGCAAGTCTCTTTAATCGTTTCGTAATGCATCTTCCCGCAACTAACTCATCAGTCACACTGCTTGCCAGGCTTATAGTGATATGCCTTACTGAGAGGGCCCAGAGATACCTCTCGGACAATCGGAGTGACAAATCCTAATCTCGATCTATGACAACTCAACAAACACCATTGGAGACACCTGTAGAGCATCTTTATAATCACCCAGTTACGTTGTGACGTTTGATAGCAGACAAGGTATTCCTACGGTATTCGGGAGTTGCATAATCTCATAGTCATAGGAACATGTATAAGTTATGAAGAAAGCAATAGCAATAAACTAAACGATCATAGTGCTAAGCTAACGGATGGGTCATGTCAAGCACATCATTCTCTAATGATGTGATCCCGTTTATCAAATGACAACTCATGTCTATGGTTAGGAAACTTTAACCATCATTGATTAACGAGCTAGTCAAGTAGAGGCATACTAGTGACACTCTGTTTGTCTATGTATTGACACATGTACTAAGTTTCTGGTTAATACAATTCTATCATGAATAATAAACATTCATCATGATATAAGGAAATATAAATAACAACTTTATTATTGCCTCTAGGGCATATTTCATTCAGCGATCTCACGGGTATCTCGATGAACAGGAAGGAAACAGGACATAGCAGTTTACCTAGGTTCGGGCCACCTTGCGGTGTGAAACCCTTCTCCTGCTTTGTGGTGTATTGGCCTTGAGGGTGTAGCGCCCAAGATGCGATTATATCCCAATCACGTGATGAACTCATCATTGGGGCACAACCACATTTCGAGTGCATAGCAAGGTGGATATCATTACAACATACCATGTACTGAATAGATGAGAATACAAGATAAAGGCTTACAATCGCCACAAGTTACAACATTCATGCGACAATACATCAATACATAGCAATCATCATACAGAAGAGCAGGATCCGACTACGGATGAAATCAAATAAAAAAGAAGAACGACATCCACCCTGCTAATCCTAGGCTCCCCGACCTGGAACCTATCCCTTGATCGAAGAATAAGAATAACTCCAAAAGCAAGCAAGCAGCGCTCTCACGACAAAGTTTTGCAAAACATGCACCTGCAACTGTTGTTGTAGTAATCTGTGAGACACAAGGACTCAGCAATCCCATTACCATGGATATCAAGACTAGCAAAGCTTAACGGGTATGGAAAGGATAAGAGGTGAGGTTGCAGCGGAACTAAGCATTATGTGGGGCTAACTTACGAGTACAAGAGTAAGATGAGAAACTACGCAAACGGTCGCAAACTAGTAATGATCAAGAAGTGATCCAGAACTAATTATGTTCATACATAACCCAAGTGTGTTCTCTTATCGAATGCACCCGAAAAGAGACAGTCACAGTTACGCACGAGGTTGGTGAATTGTAATTGAGTTTACTGCAAGTCCACTACAACCAGATATTAACAAATTCCCATCTACCACATAACCGCAGGCATGGCTCTCGAAAGTTTAAGCCCTGTAGGGGCATCCCAACTTAGCCCATGACAAGGTCACCATCCACAGAAACAATCCTCCATCGCAGTACCCTCTGATCAGACTCGGAATCCCGGTGCACAAGATATTTCGAAAAAAGTAAAACAAGTCCAGCAAGACCTCCCGACGTGCCGACACCCCAATAGGAGCCACGCGTATCTCATCTTAGGCCACGATCAGATAGGTCAGCCTACAGGTGTATACCAAATACCTTGGGTTTCCCCGAGGCGGCCCCGCAGTATGCCTGGTTTGGACCAACACTGAGGATCACTGGCCGGGGGGTTGATTAAGAGTCCTTGTCTGCTGGCCGGTCCCTATGTAAGTTTTTAGTTGTTATTAGGCAAATGGTAAAACCAATGTTGGGCCTTGCTAGAGGAGTTTTATTCAAAGCGAATTATCAAGAGGGGCCCATAAACCCTCACCATGTTAGGGACGCAAAATCAAGGAACATAACACCAGTATGATAGAAACTAGGGCGGCAAGAGTGGAACAAAACAACAAAGAAAAAGGCTAAGCCTTCCACCCTTTACCAAGTATATAGATGCATTAATTAAATAAGAGATATTGTGATATCCCATGATATCCAAGAATCCATGTCCCAACATGGAACAACCTGCAACTGCACATGCAACTAGCAACGGTATAAGAGGGGCTTAGAAAAGTGGTAACATAGCCAAACAAAGGTTTGCTGGGATGGTGGAAAAGATTTGACGCTATCACGACAATTTGGGATGCTTGATAAACAAGTGGTAGGTAGCGCGACATAGCAATAGCATCAAAACAACTAGCATAGCAAAGATAATAGTGAGATCCAAGGAGATGGTCATCTTTCCTGAAATCCCTCTAGGAAGAAGATCGAGTCCATGATGAAGAAGATGAACCAACATAGTCGAATGGTCCTCACAATCGCAAGGTAACAGGAACTTTCCAGGAGAAGTGCAACCAGAAAGAAGCAAACATCATGGTAAACACACAAGCATAAACATGGCATGATGCATGTCTAGTATAAATAGCATGGCATGGCATGGCAAAGTGCAACAAACAATACTCCAAATTAAGTGGAGCTCAATATGCAACGAGTTGCATAATGAAGAAACACCACATCAACTATATAGTTCACTCTCGGTTATGTACTCAACAATATTAAATGTTGGTTAACATGGCAAGAAGTGAGGCATAAGTAAACTACACATTTTAGGCAATTTAAATGAGGTCGGAAACAACAAACAATAATTCTGGAAAATCCCCATATACATATTTTGAATTTGGTACTGTTCTGCCCTAAAACATATTTTAATGTTCTTAAACATGCAAAGTAATGCGACCATGTTAAACTATGCATTTTCTACCCCAATTACATATAAAGTTAATTTAATTCGGATCTACGGTTATTTAGTTGTGAAATAAATCATTTTAGCATGGCATTTGACAAATTTAATCAAACAACATTTTAAGCATTTAAACATAGATGAAAGTGGAATATTATGAAACTAGATGAAATTCTAAGCATTTTACATGTTTAAATCATTTTGATCTGATGCATCATTGAAGAGTTATTAAATACATGAACTAAAAGGGTTTTTCTGCAAATCTGCACACTCCGGATAAATAGCTAAATTCGTCAGAGCAGAAGAAAAAAACATAACAAGCCTCATCTAAAACTGGGCTATACATGAACATGGGCACATCATAACAGGTATCGCATGGGGCGGTGGAATAAGCGGGAGCTCACCAAGGGCCTCGACCCATGTCGGTGGAGCACGTAGCAGGCTGGGCCTTGGCCAGCCAGGAAGAGAGGCGCTGACGATGCTCGTGCGGTCAATGGAGCGAGCGGCTGCATCCAGGCGAGCCAAGCAGAGGGCAGCGCGATGGGACTGCAGCGGCGAAGGCAGCGGCTCGACGCAAGCAGGGCGCCGCGGCTCCGGGAACATGGCGGTGCGGCAGCGGCGCAGGGGAAACAGAGATCCGCCGGATCCTAGCGGAGCACGCCGGCGGCAACGTTGTTCCGTAGAGAAGCACTGTAACGCCCCTGATGTAACTTACCATATTTGTAACTCCGACTCTGCAATTCCCGGCTCCAAGTTATGAGATTCCCTCACGGTTGGGTTTTGTCTCCGTTTTGCATTTTGTCCATGTCATGCATTTCATATCATGTCATCATGTGCATCGCCTTTGCATACGTGTTCGTATCATGCATCCGAGCATTTTCCCCGTTGTTTGTTTTGCAATCCGGCACTCACACGTCCTCCAGCGCCCCCTTTTTGTCTGTTTTCTTGTGCGGGTGTTAAACTTCCTTGGAATGGACCGATATTTTCCAAGCGGCCTTGGTACAACACCGGTAGAACGCCTGTCAAGTTTCGTGCCATTTGGAGGCCGTTTGATACTCCAACGGTTAACCGGGGAACCGTAAAGGCCTTGTGTGTGTTGCAACGCAACACCCCTCTAAAGTGGCCCAATAACCCATCCAAACCCCCTCCATCCTCTCGACCGTTCGATCATGATCGCGTGGCTGAAAAACGCACCTCATTTGGACTCTCCAAACTCCTCCTTCCTATAAATATGTCCTCCCTGTCCAATTTTCAGGTCTAAAACCCTAACCCCGCTCCTCCCGCGCCACCGGACACGTCCGCGTCCACCGGACGCGTCCTCTCGCCGCCGCCCGGTCAATCAAGGAGTGCCAAGTGGCGTCGCACCCACTTCCCTGCCGAAGCGCGCCTCCAGCCCCCGCGGCCCGTTCCGCCTGCCGCCGCCTCGCGCCTCCTCTCCTCGCCGCCAACTTCTCCGACCGCCGCCGACCCTCCCCGCCTCCGCGTCGAGCTCCCAGCCACCCGGCTTCGGTCGTCCCGCGCCGCCGCCCTTCGCCGGTGACCGGTCGGGTCCGGCGAGCCGCGGCCGGATCCGCCCTACCACGACCTCGCCGGCGAGCTCCCCGTCTACTCCAGCGCGTCCCACATCTCCGGCGAGAGATCCAGACCCTGCCTCGGTTCGCGTGCCAAAGTCAACCCTAGATCTGGAGGTTGAAATTTTTCCTAAGTCGTTTTCTCTATTATTTTCAAGCCCTGTTCAACATGCCATAACTTGGTCACCGTAGCTCCGTTTTGCATGCATGATATATCTAAATGTTCACCATGATGTGTTGTTCAATTTGTTCTATTGTGCCATGCTTGTTTGAGTCCATCTTGATGCCCAAATGACTAATGCAAGAGTGCTATAAAATGTTAGGTGTTGATTCTTAGTAGAGTATGAGCATTTGTCATTTTTGCTACATTTATTGTGTGCTGCATATGGTCATGAGCTCTACATGTGTTTTGGGCTATGCCATGCCATCTTTACAGGGGTGTATGCCTTGTATTTTTGTGATCATTGTGGTGAATAACACAAGCATGCAAAGTAGCTCTCATAATATTGCTGATTTTAGGGATTTAGAATTTCACCAAGTCTTTGCCCTGCTATTATTTTTATGCCAGGTATCCTTGATTCTACAACGAGATCCATGCTTCTTTTGAGTATGTTCAGTAAGGATGTTTTAGACATATGTTCATGCTCTATGCATCCATGTCCCTATTTGCATTTATGGAGTGACCTAGCATGACTCAATCTTGCTCTACTTTTGCTATAAAATGTTCCTGGCAGATTGTTTACGTGTTAATGAATTTTGCCAGGGTTGTTGTAGTTGATCCATGCATGCTATGAGAGTGTTCTTGCCATGGTTAGCTTCATGAACATGTATTCTTTCTATTTCTATGATTATCTTGTCATAAAATGCCTTGTGCTGAGTGAATCGAGCTCGCAAAGAGGCCTTCATAATTCTGTTTTTACCATGTCTAGTTTTCTGCTAAGTCTGAATCTGTTATCGAAACTTGCTATGTTTACATGGGTGCCATCATATCTTATGATACTTTTTAATTATGGTAAGTAGGGGACTTTGGTTCTATGCTTTGAGTAGATTCATGCCATGACTTGCATTACTATGTTCTGTTCCTGTAGCATGTTGTTATCTTGCTCTAAACATTGCTTCCTGATGTTAATTCATGACATGTTAGTATTTTCACTAAGTTTGTGAAGCTGATATCTTTTGCACTTTTGCCATGCTTGTTTGAACATGTTCTTGTGTGTATAACTCAGTGTTCATATTTTGTCAACCATCTTGAGTAGATCACTGCCATGTGCTTTGTTGCTATGTTGGAGTGCAGTAGCTTAGTTTCTTGTTGCATTTTAGATGGCATCGTGTTGTTAATCGCACAATTGTGCCATTATTGTTTTGCTTGCCATTTGCAAACCGTGCATCCGATTCCGGTGATCTTTATATCGATTTCAATTGAAATCAACTCATCTTTCCAGCGGCACACTTGGTTTGGCAAGTTGATGCCTGGTTCAATCTTTCCTTTCCGAAGCACACATATGCATTGCATATCACATCTCGCATGCCATGCCATGTTTTGCATCATGTTGCTTGCGCATTGCACCGTGTTTGATTGTTGGTACTTTTGTTTGTGTTCTTGCTTTGGGTAGAGCCGGGAGACAAGTACGTGATGGAAGAACTCGTTGAGTACTCTTACAAGCATCAAACTTTCATCAACTCGGAGAACTTTGCAGGCAAGATGACCATACCCTCAAAATCAATTATATCTTTGCTTGCTAGTTGCTTGCTTTTTTTCTATGCCGCGATATGTACCACTTGATATATCATGCCTCCCATATTTCCATGTTAAGCCTCTAACCCACCTTTACCCGCAAACCGTTGTTTGTCTATGTTACCGCTTTGCTCAGCCCCTCTTATAGCGTTGCTAGTTGCAGGTGAAGATGGAGTTTGTTCCTTGTTGGAACATGGATATTGTTGGGATATCATTATTATATCTTGTTTACTTTAATGCATCAATATACTTGGTAAAGGGTGGAAGGCTCGGCCGTATGCCCGGTGCTTTGTTCCACTCTTGCCGCCCTAGTTTCCATCATATCGGTGTTATGTTCCTTGATTTTGTGTTCCTTACGTGTTTGGGTGTTATGGGAACCCCTTGACGGTTCGTTTTGAATAAAACTCCTCTAGCAAGGCCCAACCTTGGTTTTACCATTTGCCTACCTACCACCATATACCTTCCCTTGGGTTCTACAGACTCAAGGGTCATCTTTATTTTAATCCCCCCCCGGGCCAGTGCTCCTCTGAGTGTTGGTCCGAAACGGGCGACCCGTGGGGCAACCTCGGGGCAACTTGAGGGTTGGTTTTACTCGTAGCTTTACCTATCCGGTGTGCCCTGAGAACGAGATACGTGCGACTCCTATCGGGATTTGTCGGCACATCGGGCGGCTTTGCTGGTCTTGTTTTACCATTGTCGAAATGTCTTGTAACCGGGATTCCGAAATTGATTGGGTCTTCCCGCTAGAAGCAATATCCTTTGTTGACCGTGAGAGCTTGTGATGGGCTAAGTTGGACACCCCTGCAAGGTTTTGAACTTTCAAAAGCCATGCCCGCGGTTATGGGCAGATGGGAATTTGTTAATATCCAGTTGTAGAAAACTAGACACTTAACTTAATTAAAATGAATCAACCGCGTGTGTAGCCGTGATGGTCTCTTTTAGGCGGAGTCCGGGAAGAGAACATGGTCTCGTGTTATGCTTGAACGTAAGTAGTTTCAAGGTCACTTCTTGATCTTTATAGCTTCTCGACCGTGCTTTGCTTATCTTCTCGCTCTCTTTTGCGTAAGTTAGCCACCATACATGCTAGTGCTTGCTGCAGATCCACCTCACTACCTTTTCCTACCCATAAGCTTAAATAGTTTTGATCGCGAGGGTGTGAGATTGTTGAGTCCCCGTGACTCACAGATTACTTCCAAAACCAGATGCATGTGCCGATGATGCCAGTGCAGGGGATGCGACCGAACTCAAGTGGGAGTTCGATGAGGATTCAGGACATTACTATGCTTCCTTTCCGGATGAGCAGTAGAGGAGCCCAGTTGGGGTGATCGGGGATCTATGCATTTGGGGTTGTCTGTATTTATGTTGGTTCCGTAGTCAGACCTTGATTGTATTCTGGATGATGTAATGCTATATTTATGTATTGTGTGAAGTGGCGATTGTAAGCCAACTCTTTATCCCTTTCTTATTCAGTACATGGGATGTGTAAAGATTTCCCCTCTTGCGACATGCCTACTATGCGGTTATGCGTCTAAGTCATGCTCTGACACGTGGGAGATATAGTCGCATCGTGGGTGTTACAAGTTGGTAATCAGAGCCTTCCCCGACTTAGGAGCCCCCTGCTTGATCGAATCGCTGGCGTTGTTGAGTCAGAAAAAAATGTTTTGAGTCTTATAGGGTTATATATATTGGAGACTAGGATTCTGTTTACTCCTCAATCCCTTCGTTGCTCTGGTGAGGCCTCCTGACATAGAGTTTTGACTCTTCTCTTCTCAAATTTCACTAAAAAAATTTAGGATCACACGGGTATCTTGGAATCGTTCCGGTGGTTTTGTGACGAGAACATTGTTCTTGGTGCCTCCTGACATTTAGGGGTTATGGCAGTGTCCCCGGGAGTTGAGCTCCGAGGTGTTGTCGTCACAATTTTATTGTTGCAATTATGGAATACCTAAGTTCGCCGACATCGAAAATCTCCTTTATGGAGTTGTCGGTGAGATAACCTCGACGCCACCCTGTACTAGGGCGGGAGTTCGGGAGTATCGCCATAACTCGTATAATGGATGCTTTTCGAAGGTTGAGGTAAATGATTTCCGAGGGTTTCTTGGTTATGTGTTGAAGGATGGATACAGCTGGATGTAGGATTTGCTAGTTTTGGGTGAGATATTATGCTTCCCCTGTATTCCCAACACCTGATTGCATAACCAGAAAGTTTCGGGAGTTTCATAGGTGGGAATTCATGTACCGCTAGTATTTCTTCCCGCAGATATTTGGTTTGTGATTGGGTAATCCTTACCAATTATTTGCTCATATCCGTACCTTGTTGTTTTATTCTTCTATCTCTCTCTAAGTGGCTTCTCAACTTATGGAAGTGTGATGATTTACTTTGGAATTCATTCGTTCATTCTTGTTCGAATGTTAAGGCTATATGTTGCAATTTTGATCCATTGATTCAACTTGAATATATGTCTTTCCAGATGCTAACGGATGTCAACCTCTTTAGGATGGCTCCTCCAACTCGTCAAAATCCAGAACCTCCACCACCACCTCCACCTCCGGAGGCATGGCAAGCTATCATGGCCGCCACCAACGCCAACACGCAGATTCTTTTGCAACTCTTGCAAGAGCGCAACCAAGGAAATCAAGGCCATGGCAACAAACAAGCTCAATGTGCTACCCTCAATCAGTTCCTCACAAACCAGCCAAAGTCCTTCAGTAACTGTGTCGAGGCCACAGACGCTGATGATTGGCTCATGGATATCTGCAGACATTTTGAGTGTAGCAATGTCAGGCCTGAGGACTTTGTCAAGTTTGCTTCGTTCCAACTCAAAGACCAAGCTGCTGAGTGGTATCAACAATACAAAGATTCCAGAGGAGGTCGTGTGATTACCTGGGATGATTTCCGCCGAGACTTCAAAGCTCTCCACATTCCTCAAAGTGTTGCTGAGAGTAAGCGCGAGGAGTTCCGCAATCTCAAGCAAGGCAGCATGTCTGTTTACCAATACAACATTCTGTTTCAGAGGCTCGCTCGCTTCGCTAAACAAGACGTCCCTGATCAAAAGAGCATGATATATCAATTCAGAGGTGGCCTCAGAGAAGATCTGCAACTAGCTCTCGTGCTTTCTGAGCCGACCGAGTAAGATGAATTCTACAACATGGCACTAAAGCAAGAAGCTGCTCAGCTAAGTGCGATGCGTCTAAGAAGAGAGTCAGGGATGCAACTCCATCTTCTTCTTCAACTCAAGTGGTAGCTAAGCAACAGAAGTTCTGGTTTCCTCCTCCTCCTCCTCTGTTCTGTCAGCCTTATCAGCAGAAGAGTAAGGGTGGCAATGGATCTTCCCACCCACCCAACCCAGGCTATCAGAACAAAGCTCCGTCTCATGCTCCAAGGTCAAGTGATCCTAATCACCGTCCACTCTTAGAGGTTACTTGCAACAAGTGTCAGTAGAAAGGGCACTATGCGAACAAATGCTTCAACCAAAGGCGCCTTCCGCCTCCTCCTCCTGTGAGATCTGCCAGCAATGCAGTGGTCAAGCATAATCGCAAGCATGCTAATGTCAACATGATGAACGCAGCTGAGGCAGAGGACTCTTCAGAAGTGATCATGGGTAACCTTCCAGTTAACTCTATTCCTGCAAAAGCAGAGAGTTGAGATAGGATGGGCAAAACGAAGAGAAAGGAGAGGGACGGCAGGGAAATACCATGGGTGGCGACTCTGGCGAGGCTGTTGTTGCTGCTACTAGGACGGCAGGGGCACAGTGCCATGGCGCTCGTGTTCGTGGTGGCAGGGGAGCTTGGAGCCTCGGGCAAGAGCTCCTGGATTGAGGGATCAACACTGGTTGGATGGATGGATGGATTAGGTGGTTCAGTGGGAATCGAGGAGGGACAGGGGAGGCGCTGGATCGAGCATGGTGGCGAGAGCTGGTTGGGGAGGGACGGATCAGGGAGGACCCTAAGGAGGAAGGTGAGAGGGTGTGGGTGGCGGCGTGACAGGACTGACGGGACATCTTGCTAAATTCTAGGGTTAGGCTCATATATGTAGCGATTGAGACTAGGGTAGGTGCTATCTAATCCGTACGATTGTAATCGGATGGCTAGGGAGATATATGCCAGGAGAGTCCAACAAAAAAACTGAAGATATTTTAGGGATGTTTGGGCATGATCCGGACCCATCAGTCATGACCGTGCAGGTCGGGTTCGGGAGAGGTTTTCGGACATTGCATGAGGGTATCTAAGAGAGGTCGACAAAGACAAGGTGCCTGACAAAAGGCCATGGAGAAGAAGATAGAAGAGAGTGGTCCGGTTGATATGAGAGGAGGTCAACAAAGACAAGGAAGAAGTGGTAACTATGAGCGGATGCAAGTTTTGAAAACATGACGGCAACAAAGTGCTGATGCAATGTGAATGATGATATCATGAATGCAACAAAAAAATAATTAACACAGCTGACACGCAAAACATGAAAGACATCTTGAGCATCGGTCTCGGGTCATTACAACTCTCCTCCACTTACAAGAGATCTCGCCCCGAGATCTAGGGATGGCACCAGAGAGAGGCGGAAGAGCAAGAGCTAAAACAAAGTTTCTTCTTTGACAAACGAGTGAAACCAAAGAACCTTGAGAGGTTTGAAACTTGAATGAATGATAGAAAAGAGATGAACGAAATGGAAAACATCTTGTTAGGAAGAGGAGCAAAGGAATACTACGAGAACCAAGGGCTCAAGGGAGAAGATAGATTTGAAACCACTCCATTTAAACCGAGATGAGAAAGGAAGAATACGACCGCACTCTGACTGAAAGAGGGGCAATACTTGATAAGATAAAAGGAACTTTAGGAGATGACACAACACCCCGGTTAAATGGATAAGCATTGAAAGAACATGATCTTGACAAAACAAGATGATGGGTGAAGAGAGCAACATCACAATGCCTCCGGAACATAATAGTGGAATGAAAAGAACGAAGAAGAGAACATCAACTTCCACCATGAATGAACATGACGGATCCTTCATACGTCGAAGGGTTGAACGGAGTTGATGGAAAATCAACAAAGAAAAGAATCAGCTTGTCGCAGGCTTATGGAAAACATCTCAAAAGACGAGCTGAAATTCTGCCAGTAACGGAATCAATTGCTTGCTTGAGAGCAAGGAAGAAGTGAAAACTCCTTTCGTCGAGAGGATAGGAGAAAACTTGGTTCATTGATAAGCACCAAAATAGCAACATTCCATAGGGAAGGCATTAGGTGAAATTTATACCAACATACTCCAGCAAAGAAATTGATGGATATAAATATCTCATTCCCGACAACTTGTGAATCATGAAACACAAACGGAAATTAACGAGAATGACATAGCACCACTTGAATAGATAAGTTGGAAACAATTGCACTTTGGAATGCAAGATGAAGCATGCTTGAACTCCCCCAACAAGAATCTTGAGGAACATTTCGAGAATGAATTAGATCCTTAACGAACCACCATGTTGAGCTTTTGTGAGAACACGGGTAACAAACGAATGATCAAACGAAATGAAAGAGAAGTTGAAGACACAAGGTGAAGCCTTGCAATGATTTACATGGAGCTTCATGACTAGATAACCGAGAAAGCTTGGTACTCCGGAAGAGGAAGATGAACAACTTGAAACTGAGAATTTCCTCATCATGGACAAACTCCGAAGGAAGGGAGTAATCACTTGGGTGAAAGAAGAATAAGAATTATGTTATGCTTATCCTTCATCATCTTAAATTGATGGAAAGCAATGGATTTGGCATACTACTTATTCTCGTTGAAAGGATTAAGAGGGATATAGCGCAAACTTGAGGAAGGTCTTCAACGAACCACCAGTATGATTGAAAGAACGGATGAAATGGTATGATAAGAAAGTGAGAGAACTCTTGAATGAACCACCGTAAGCATCTGAAATGAACGAAGAAAGAGAACGAAACACCAAGAAGAATTAGAGAACGAGCAAAGATACTTGAGGGAATTTGGATACAAGATAACAAAGAGATCACCCACTGATTAGAGTACTTGAATAATGCACCTGAAGAAATAACAATTTAGGAGAATTGGTGAACAAGAGCAGAATGTTGAGAAAAATTAAATCTTGTGAAATGATAGCTTCTGGATGATCAAGAAATGAAAACAACTCGTGAAATGCTCCGGATGGGTATGAAAAGAATTCCTAATGATCAGAACAATTTTAGAGGATGGCATCAAGCTAGAACCATGAATCTTCAAGAGAATGGACAAGATTTAAGAGAAACTCTTCTTCAGCGACGACGAGAACCACCACTAAAATTGTTGAGACACTCCGGAATGGAGAATAGAATTGTTGAACCAATGATGAAAATAATTTGAAAGATCTTAGAGAAAGACATATGACTGATGACAACTCATTCTTACGTCAAACTCTAAAAAGAATTAGAGAATAGCTCCAGCAAAATAGAAAAGTCAGGTAAGATCCTGGGAAAAGACCTGTGGGTTAGGGCCCACTCAAAATAAACACCGTTGGAAATGGTTGCTTGAAAGAGAGATTGCATAGGTTGAATTAAATGGCTTGAATGAGATAGTAACCTCAAAATAGCCTTGAACAAAATAAGAATCAAAACACGAATCTTTTGAGATATCTTCAGTGCTTCGGAACAAATGAATAGCGAGAGGTGAATGATTATGGGGTGCACCAGTATGGAAAAGCATTTGAAATAAGGAAAGTAATATTATCAACACCGAAAGCTTGAATTGAATCCATCGGAGAAGAAAAAGAACGAAGAATGATGAACTTGAAACTCCTGACCATCTTCATGATAATCACCGGGTAAGAACATTGATTGAACAAACTTGAAGAGACTTCACATGAATAAACTAGATAGTTGATTTGATATCTCTGAGTCCTTGAAGAAAAAGGGTGGGAGGGCGGGAAAACAAAGGCAACTTGGGGACGAATGAAAGGAACAACGTTGGGAAAACTAAGAGGTGATCTTGCGAATGGGGAAAATGATGGGATCATCTCGAAGAGAAGCACACCGGTTGGAAATAGAATTGGGATGACAATCTTGATTACCAAGAGAGAGGTGATCTTGCGAATGGGGAGAATGATGGGATCATCTCGAACAGAAGCGCACAGGTTGGAAATAGAATTGGGATGACAATCTTGATGACCAAGAAGGATTAGCACTCCCATAGAAACATGAGAACACCACTTGGAAAAGGTATGGAATCAACACTTGACATTGAAGCAACTCAAATACCATAACCCAAAACAAAACAAAGGATTAGGCTTGCAGAATAAGCCAGAAACAAACATATGATAGAGATTTCGTCTAAAATTTTCGTGTTGGGTTCCACACGGGCTCGATCGTACAGCACCATCATGTACAAGGCAGTGCACATGACATACGAAGCATCCCCGAGTCCGCATAGCCAAGGACTCTATAAGACACAACGAGACCACTGTAAAACCAACTGTGGACAGGCGGACCACTGGACGTCGAACCCCAATCTCATATCATGCATCTGTGGGAAAGATATCCTAGGTAACTACTTGAATTCCCACCTATGATCTCCCGAAACTTTCTGGTTATACAATCTGGTGTTGGGGATACAGGGAGGCACAATATATCACACAAATAACAAGCCTTGTGCTCCAACTATATCCATCCATCAACACAAAACCAAGAAACCATCGAAAATGATGTACTTCAGACCTTCGAAAACATCCAATATACTAGATGTGGTAATACATCTGATCACTCTCCCCAGTACTGGGTGTCGTCAAACTACTCTCACCACAAAGAGTATAGAAGCGTTTTTTATGTCAGCGACCTATGGTATTTAAGAACTGAAACGATAAGCACTGGGACAAAAACACCTTGGAGCTCAACTCCCCGGGACACTGCCACAACCCCTAAATGTCAGGAGGCAACAAGACAGAACCGTCGTCACAATGATATGGCAACAATCCAACAATACCCGCGTGATCCTAAAAAAATTGAGTGAAAAAGAGGAGGGTGAAGTCAAAACATCTACGTCAGGAGTCCTCACCAGAGTGACGAAGGGGCTGAGGTGTAAAAATAATTCCTACTCTCCGATATAACTAAGACTCAAAACAATTTTCCTCTAGACTCAACAACGGCAGCGGTTCGACCAATCAAGGGGGATCCTAAGGTCGGTAAGGCTCTGATACCAACTTACAGTGCCCAAGATGCGATTCTATACCAATCACGTGATGAACTCATGACTAGGGAACAACCGCATCTCGAGCGCATAGCAAGGTGGATATCATTACAACATACCATGTACTGGATAGATGAGAATACAAGATAAACGCTTATACTCGCCACAAGTTACAACATTCATACAACAATACATCAATACATAGCAATCATGATACAGAAGAGCATGATCTGACCACGGGTGAAATCAAACGAAAAAGAAGAACAACATCCACCCTGCTAATCCCAGGCTCCTTGGCCCGGAACCTATCCCTTGATCGAAGAAGAACAAGAACTCCAAAAGCAAGCAAGCATCGCTCTCATGTCAAAGCTTCGCATAACCTGCACCTGCAACTATTGTTGTAGTAATCTTTGAGTGTCAGGACCCCGATTCCAAGTCACATCGATCTAGCCGGTAACACCTCATATCACTTTGCGGCCTCACGCATGGTATTCCCACGGGTGTCGCCTTACCATGGTCCGGGACCGTTTGCGCCTTTTGGCTCACGTATATGATAGTGTCGCTAGCATCCATATGACAGAGAACCCGGGCCGACATGGCTAGTCGTGAACCCAAAGCGGCACTAACCTATGGGGACAGGCATACATGAATCACATCGAGCGTGTCAGTCAGCAGCGCGTGAATCCGGGCTGTAGCACTGGGCTAATAGGACTCCGGGAACCCGGGCTGTAGCAGGCTAGGCAGGACTCCGGATGTCACCGCGTGACATTTCCCTGAAGGGACAGACACAGGAACGAAGTGAAACACATGCTGGCCAGTCAAGTGTCCTGAGCAGTAGTGCTGGGCTAACAGGACTCCGGTGAACCGGGCTGTAGCGGACTACTATGGCTCATGGAAGCACTAGACTACATTTCCCCATAAGAGAGGTTGCCAAGGATAAACAACTAGTTTGTCAGATCCCACACATACCAAGCATTTCAATCATACACACAATATGCTTGATATGTGTAAATACAACATGGCATCACAGCATAACTCTACAACTTAAATATTTATTCATTAGGCTCCGAGGAGCGAGATATTACAAACATGGGTCTCATGACCCAACAGTCATAGCATACAATGCAAAGCACATGCGGAAGCTTAACATGTCTGAGTACAGACATCTACAAATGGAAAAAGGCTAAGAAGCCTGACTATCCAGCAGATCCTGCCGAGGGCACAAGATCGTAGTTGAGGTATCAAGCTAAACGCCGAAGTCCACGCGAAACTACTAGCGAGACTGAAATCTCTCTGCAAAACATAAATTAAGCAAACGTGAGTACAATTGTACTCAGCAAGACTTACATCAGAACTAACTACATATGCATCGGTATCAACAAAGGGGGGGGGGTGGTGGAGTTTGACTGCAGCAAGCCAGCTTTGACTCAGTGGCTAACCTGAACTACGACTGCACGCAACACTTTTGAGGTGGCGCACACGAGTCCACATATTCACCATATCAATACACCACTATGGATCGCTCCCGTCTCCCTATGAGAAGGCCATCCATAGCACTCACACTTATCTTGCGAGTTTTATAGTATCCACTTTCACTTGTGTATGAACTATTATAGGCAACTCAGAAGTCCTTTACCGCGGACACGACTATTCGAATAGATGATGTTAACCCTGCAGGGGTGTACTTCTTCACACACCCTCTCACCACTTACCGCCGTTTACAGGACATGTACTCGGCATCCTTCAAGCGGAAGCCCAACGAGGGTGTCGGCCACGGCCTACCTAAACACTCAAGTCTCTAGTCCAGGTTTATCGCCTATCCAGGTTCCATCCGCAGGGAGTCCGGCCGAGGTTTCCACATACGGCCCCGAACGATGTGAATAGGGTTCCCGAGACACCAAACGGGCACCCGGTACACCGTGCCATGGTGTATCTACCGCATCATAGCCCACCCCTAGGGTCAGCACTATGCACGGCCGCCAACACATATCCTATAAACACCAGAACCTAGTTGCAAATCCTGGATAGAGGACAAGGGTGATCAAGAAGCCGAGAGGGTCCATTGGTTTCGGGCCCAATTCGTGGTAGTAACTGTTTCATGGATCACAAACATAGAACTCAGTTCCTAAGGATGGCTTCAATGACACAACCCACCATGTACTCCTACATGGCCTCTCACCGCTACCTTTACCAAATCGTGTTCACACACTTAGCTCTCAACAGTAGGACATGTTTACACACCTCCGATCCATCCCCGATGAATCAGACCTAACTCAACTCTAAGCAGTAGCAGGCATGACAAACAAGCATGAATGAGTAGGCACATCAGGGCTCAAACAACCCTACTCATGCTAGTGGGTTTCAGCTATTTACTGTGGCAATGACAGGTCATGCAGAGGATAAGGGGTTCAACTACCGCAACAAGTAACAGATGAATCGTTGTTGTCCTAATGCAGTAAAAGAGAGCAGGAGCGAGAGAGTGGGCTTGTATCGGAATGAACAAGGGGGTTGTGCTTAGCTGGCACTTCTGAAGATAACATTGAGTCTTCATCAGTGTCAACGATCACAGCGTCAGAGCAGCGTCTACCGAGAGGGGACAATTACCGGCAAACAAGGAAGAACACAATCAATGCGATGCAACAATATGATGCATGATCATGACATGGAAATATGCTATTGATTGAGCTAATGCAACTAGCAACAAGTTAAATGGAGTTGGTTTGAACAGTAGGTTCAAATTCAAATTCAAACTGTGAATTCTAATAGTGCATTATCATGTTTTGGACTAAACAGTGAGGTTAAGTTGTTCAAACATGCATGAATATGCCATATTCAGATTCCTTGGATTTTTCTGATCATTTTTCATATATAATTTATTTGATTTGGAGCTACGGTTGATTTACTATGAATTTTAGAAGTTTTGCAAATTTTCTGGAATTTTCTGAATTATTATAAATCCAGAAAACCATTACCGCGTCAGCATGACAACAGCATTGCGTCAGCAGGTCAACTAGGTTGACCCAGGTTAAACCTGACGCATGGGACCCAACAGTCAGTGTCTTAGGGCTGGTTAGGGGCACATACATGTGGGCCTGGTCAACGGCCACGTCAGCCGGGTCAAAGATGACGCGTGGGGCCACTTGATTAATCTAAAATAAACAGGGAATAAACCCAAGGTTAACTTGGGTGCGGGGCCCATATGTCAGTGAGAGAGGGGGTAAATTAGTGGGGTAATTAGTCCCTAACGACAGTGCCACGTCAGCACGCCGGAGTTGAACGTCGGCGAGCATGCGAACACGTCGGTGATGCTTGGGAACACGCTACGGGCGGCGGTTGGACATGATGCGGGCACCACGAGGAAGCCCTCGCTCGCCCACATGCAGGGGTGCTCGCAGTTGGGCGCAGGGAGGCCGGGGTCGACGACGGCGACCACTTGGGCAGCGGCCGGAGTTCAGGTGGTGGCGGGTTTGACGCTTCGGCTTGCGTTCGAGAAAAGTAGCAGGCTAGAGAGGCACTAGGCGTTGCTACAAGCGCAACGGCACACGCACAGGACCAATTGGTCAACGGAGCCACGTCGGCGATGAGGCCAGGTGGCAGCGCGATTCGGTCGGCAAGGGGGCGACGACTACGGGGCATAATCGAGCTCGGGAAGAGGGGGGTTAGACGCAGGAGCTCACAGCGCTTCAGACGGAAGGCTCGAGGGGCTCGGGGAAGGCCTGCAGATGGCGGAGCGGCGATGGCGTTCGTCGAAGCCCGAGGAAGAAGATGAAGCTGATGCCGGCGGTGCAGCGCCTACGGGCTCGAGCGCGTCAGCTTGGAGACGTCGGGCATTGTAGTGAAGCTTCAGGATGCGTCAAGGGGGCGAGGGGATGGCAATGGGTGCAGCAACGGCGAGCGGCAGGGCTGCGTTCGGTGCATGCAAGTGAGAGAGCCAGGGGAGGGGATGGGGACGAGAGAGAGTGAGAGAGAGTCGGGGGGGGGCAGCGTGGCGTCTCCAGGCAAGCAGCTGGACTCGCAGGGACGCTGCCAGTGCGAAGCAGGAGGTGGAGGCCTCCCGGCGCAAGCATGCGTCTTCACCTCTGCCTACTGGCTGAGGAAGACGACGAGCGACGAGGTAGGTGGGCTGGGCTGGTCAAGTTGGGCCAGCTACAGGTAAGTGGGCCAGGTAGATTCCTTTCTCCTCTCTCTATTTCTGTTTTTTTTGTTCTGTTTGTTTTTATTTTATCTTTGCCACTTTTTTTAAAAAATTCAAAACAGTTTCAAAAACAGTGTTAATTATCCTCTAATAATTTCATGTTGCAAAATGGACTTTTCCAAATGCACATAAAATATATCAGAGGTATTTGAAGATATATCCTATATATATTTGGGTATATTTCCAAATTCAAATAGGATAGTGATTTAAATTTAGTGCCCAAAATATTCTACAAAAATGTTCCCTATTTTTGGTTTGGTCTCAAAGCCTTGCCAAAATTAACAAACATTTATGAAGGCATTTTGGAAACAATGAATGCAATTTAAAGGGTTCTTGCCCTTCTTTTAAATTGATTTCTGAGGCTTTCACTTTCCTCATTTCAAGTTTCTTGAAATTAACAGGATGCATGATGCTCACTGATGCAACTATCTCCAAACAATTCTAAGGATGTGACAACTCACCCCCACTAAACAAGAATCTCGTCCCAAGATTCAAGCGTGAGGTAAGAAGACAGAGGGGCACAAGACCGACACAATCTTCACGATCCAAGTTGCACCTCATAAGGTTGTTGATTCATAGCATACGTTGATCTTGACATCCTTGCTTTTGAGATCTTCGTCCACGAGATGACGACGGAAAGAAACTCTACTAGGATTGATCTTCCCAAAGATCGAACTATACAATCTCAACTCACGGAATGAGATGTTGAAACATCTCGAGTTGAGACACAAAACACATCGAGAGGGATGGAAGAACAAACGACGGGGTTTGATTTGTGGGCAGTAATTCCACGCTTAGAAAGATGGTGGATGGTGTCAAGGTGGCGAGGAAATAATTGCCATGATCCCATAACGGGGCACCTTGGGAAAAGTGACTCAATGGATTGTTCCCTTAAGTGGCAAAAAGAATTACTTTTGATCCATAGATCATTGAAACTCTTCATACCAACTTAAGGCAATTTACAATTGATCGTTTGAAAGAGCTCGAAGAAATGGCAAACTCGGACTAGGATGGATGACGTGGACTACCTTGTTGAAGACAACGCAATGGATGATTTTTGCTTATCACCGGAGATGGATGGGACCCGTGGTAGGACCACTTTGAGGATGATCTTGGTTAGTAATTACTGAGAAGGGTAGTCCATAGTAGGATGACACAATGGCGGTGCAAGCTGGGAACAAAATGCAAATGCTAGGAATGATTCTAGTAATTGGGGAGAAACCCAACAGTAGAGAGAGATTCCACTATTTGAAAGGTTATGGCATAATCGAAGAAACTGAGAATGGATCCCAATTAATGACGACGATAAATCCTAGTGCTTGCGCGTGCTCTCAAGAACTTGAGCATTTCCGTATTCATCAAGGTTTTACCAATATCCGTGTCAAGGATCCTGGCAACACGACTTACTACCATGATGACTAGTGATGGATGATGCGGATACAAAGGAAGATAACACTTTCTCAGATTTCACCTTAGCGAGGCCAAGGGAACAAAATCTGGATGATCGACCGAGAGACATTTAGCACTCCACTTCTAATGTTCTCCTTGATGTGCTAGGATAACCAATTTATTAATACGATTTGGTATCTAGGACATCAAGTAAAAAGTCGGACTTCGGGAGCACAAGAATCCGTAAGGATTAACTACGGAGGTAAATCCTACAAATTCCTCATGGGGAGGTGGCCAACTTTCTTCAATCGAGATACTACAATAATAGGTCTTCCGGCTGGATGTGTTGGCCACGACATCCACTTTACCGGTTATCGAGGGACCAATATTATAGTTCTTGGAAAATGCTCCAACCATAATATCTACCTGAGATTCAGATCTGGTTGGTGTCAGGATATTCCAGACTCATTGAGTCTAGAAAGGAGAATGAAAGTTTGCAACACAAATCGACGAGACGATGTTGCGAGATTCTCGGGGAATGAACTGCGATAGCAAGCTCCAAAACATGAGCTAGTTCTGCTACAACATGTGAACACGTTGTCCCAGACAAGCGTGACCATGTGGTAGTCTTATAAAAATACTACCAAGTTCAGGTTGGGGAACCATCATCGAGGATAACGAAGTCCTGACATAAGTCATGATTCTTAAGAAGGAACTTCTTCTCCTTGAACAAATCAGTCAGTGGCTTGGTGTGCTAGGAAACACATATAGAATGGAGGCGGCCAACCTATCAAACCATAGAGTACTCCGCACATATGCGTGACTAACTTGGGAAGATTCCAGAGGAAACAAAAACATTCTTTCTCGAATTCACGGAGGCAACTTGCATCGATTGCACGTGAACTAGAGGAAGTCACTTCTTTCATCTAGACAGATACTTCATGAACAGAGCACGAAGAAAAATGCTTACACAAGTTTCCAATGCTAGCTGGATGTTCAACATGAATCATGGAGGAGACAAAATGTTGCTGATGGACTCAACAACAACTCATCGGAATTTCCATATCACTAGACTTGCACCATCATGTGAACAATGTGTTAGTATTGGTCAGACCTAAAGATGTAATGGTGTATGCTCGAGGGATCAACCACGAGTAAGACAACATTTCGAACATCATTGGTACTGATTTGATTTGACGATAGCCCACACTCAAATCAAAGGATTGATAAGACAATAGGTCCAACAACTGATCACATGGACCAATCGATGAAGATATCATCTTTCTTCAGCACACACACACAAAAAGATATCCCTTAAAATGAAGTAAGTCAGAAAAGCTTTTATCTTCCAACTCTCCAAGTTGTTCTCTAGCTCAACCAACTAGCTCAGGCATATCCAACACAGATTCTTGGAGAAGGGGTGTTTTATAAGAAAACCAACTTGATCGCGAGCTCAACATAGCGGTCAGGGGACAACCTGGTGATACTTCTGAGAGGATATTCAGAAAATCATGAACCACCGATATGTTATTAAGCTCGGGAATAACCCTGCTTTTCAGGGCAAGACGATATGATCAAATAAGCGAGGGATTGGCACAATCCTAATTCATTGATCGATGTGTGCACCAGGGAAAATGGACTTGGTAGCATGCTCAACCTTAGGGTGATGAATCAAAATCAACACGCTAAGAATGAGGTTAATCTCCATTTAACTACCAAGCAACTCCGGAGTATAGATTTCACGCATCACGGTTCACTTGTCGGTGATCCGGTTACAATAACACGGGGACCGAGGAATGAATAATGATGGCAGGAAGTATCACTATATCAAGAGTTCATAGGATGGTGTGCAATTTCCATGACATTCTTGATATAAAGATGGTAATGCTCCAAGGTAGAACAGAATCAAAAGCTGGATTGGCATTTGATTTGCGGATTACAACTGCTTTGACCCAATCCCGGATATGGATGAGGTACTGGAGTTTGTTTCTCCTAGTCATTCTGGAATAGAATGGCTTGACAAACCACAAGAATAATTGGCATCTACAGTGAATGCACGCCTACTCTTGACTATCAATTGATAGGCTATGGTTGGAATACAACTAAAGGGGGACAACTCAAAGAACATATAATTTTCTGAGTTGTGGATGCATGGATTAGTATGTCGAACAAAGTCCAACATGTTTCTTCCAGATAACCCATGCAGAAAATAGAATTGGCAGAGTCACAATAGAATGGAGAACTCATCAAGAGCAATCTGGTTGCGATCTTTTGGTTCAAAGAACTTCCGCCATAAGCAGTTCATAGTATTTAGAAGAAGGAGATACCACAGACCCCGAGGACCTAAAGGAACGAGCAAACACTATCAACATGAAGTAAGTAGGGTGAATCTCGGGTTCAAAACCCAGAAATAGAAGGCCTACTAACTAAATGGCATCACGGGATGCTTTCGAGAATGATGGCCATAATCATCACACTGATAATACCAAACATGGCTAGATTACTAGGTGACTCCCTAAAACACCTAGGGTCATAATAATAGCTCCAACATATATGTTGAGGCAATAGAGTACCTCAACTCACCGATTAGTGTGGTTGAACTGGCCCAAAGGGACATCGGGAACAGAAAGAAGGGATTTGCAAATGCATCAGAATATTTGGACACCTGGAATGACTCGGACATCATAACAGTTGTAAATGCTCAAAATGATTTTAGACATCCTGCAAAATGGTGGCATAACCACTCAACATCACAATATCAAAGTTCTGAGGCCAGCTATGTCATATGGAAGTAGTAGGAACTGAACTAAGGCTTGAACTCAACAATCCTAGGGAACTACGGTTTAGTAACACGTCATCCTGAGAGATAGAAGAGAAGCCTAGTTCTTAAGCCCGTAGAAAAGATAAGATGACTCAGATCAGGAGGTCATGAGGATAAGGAGTAAAAAGAGCCTTACGTTCCCATCCACAATCAATTCCCTTATATAACTAAAGCATTTCTAGACACGACTTTGACCAGCTTGGCTTGGTACTCCTACAGTCAGTCAGGCAGGACCCCGATTCCATGTCACATCAATCTAGCCGGTAACACCTCATATCACTTTGCGGCCTCACGCACGGTATTCCCATGGGTGTCGCCTTACCATGGTCCGGGACCGTTTGCACCTTTTGGCTCACATATATGATAGTGTCGCTAGCATCCATATGACAGAGAACCCGGGCCGACATGGCTAGTCGTGAACCCAAAGCGGCACTAACCTATGGGGACAGGCATACATGAATCACATCGAGCGTTTCGGTCCGCAGCGTGTGAACCCGGGCTATAGCACTGGGCTAACAGGACTCCGGGAACCCGGGCTGTAGCAGGCTAGGCACGACTCAGGATGTCACTGCGTGATATTTCCCCGAAGGGAAAGACACAGGAATGAAGTGAAACACATGCCGGCCAGTCAAGTGTCCTGAGCAGTAGTGCTGGGCTAACAGGACTCCGGTGAACCGGGCTGTAGCGGACTACTATGACTCATGGAAGCACTAGACTACATTTCCCCATAAGAGAGGCTGCCAAGGATAAACAACTAGTTTGTCGGATCCCACACATACCAAGCATTTCAATCATACACACAATATGCTTGATATGTGTAAATACAACATGGCATCACCACATAACTCTAAAACTTAAGTATTTATTCATTAGGCTCCGAGGAGCGAGATATTACAAACATGGGTCTCATGACCCAACAATCATAGCATACAATGCAAAGCACATGCGGAAGCTAAACATGTCTGAGTACAGACATCTACAAATGGAAAAAGGCTAAGAAGCCTGACTATCTACCAGATCCTGCCGAGGGCACAAGATCGTAGCTGATGTATCAAGCTAAACGTCGAAGTCCACGTGAAACTACTAGCGAGACTGAAATCTCTCTGCAAAACATAAATTAAGCAAACGTGAGTACAATTGTACTCACCAAGACTTACGTCAGAACTAACTACATATGCATCGGTATCAACAAAGGGGGTGGTGGTGGAGTTTGACTATAGCAAGCCAGCTTTGACTCAGTGGCTAACCTGAACTACGACTGCAAGCAACTCTTTTGAGGTGGCGCACACGAGTCCACATATTCACCATATCAATACACCACTATGGAGCCGCTCCCGTCTCCCTACGAGAAGGCCATCCATAGCACTCACACTTATCTTGCGAGTTTTCTAGTATCCACTTTCACTTGTCTATGAACTGTTATATACACCACTATGGATCCGCTCCCGTCTCCCTACGAGAAGGCCATCCATAGCACTCACACTTATCTTGCGAGTTTTATAGTATCCACTTTCACTTTTCTATGAACTGTTATAGGCAACCCAGAAGTCCTTTACCGCGGACACGGCTATTCGAATAGATGATGTTAACCCTGCAGGGGTGTACTTCTTCACACATGCTCTCACCACTTACCGCCGTTTACACGACATGTACTCAACAACCTTCAAGCGGAAGCCCAACGAGGGTGTCGGGCACGGCCTACCTAAACACTCAAGTCTCTAGTCCAGGTTTATCGCCTATCCAGGTTCCATCCATAGGGAGTCCGGCCGAGGTTTCCACATACGGCCCCGAACTATGTGAACAGGGTTCCCGAGACACCAAACGGGCGCCCGGTACACCGTGCCATGGTGTATCTACCGCATCATAGCCCACCCCTAGGGTCAGCGCTACGAACGGCGGGTAACACATATTCTATAAACACCAGAAACTAGGTGCAACTCCTGGACAGAGGACAAGGGTGATCAAGAAGCCGAGAGGGTCCATTGGTTTCAGGCCCAATGCGTGGTAGTAACTGTTTCATGGATCACAAACACAGAACTCAGTGCCTAAGGACGGCTTCAATGAGACAACCCACCATGTACTCCTACATGCCCTCTCACCGCTACCTTTACCAAATCGTGTTCACAAACTTAGCTCTCAACAGTAGGACATGTTTACACACCTCCGATCCATCCCCGATGAATCAGACCTGACTCAACTCTAATCAGTAGAAGGAATGACAAACAAGCATGAATGAGTAGGCACATTAGGGCTCAAACAACTCCTACTGATGCTAGTGGGTTTCATCTATTTACTGTGGCAATGACAGGTCATGCAGAGGATAAGGGGTTCAACTACACAAACAAGTAACAAATGAATCGTTGGTGTCCTAATGCAGTAAAAGAGAGCAGGAGCGAGAGAGTGGGCTTGTATCGGAATGAACAAGGGGGTAGTGCTTGCCTGGCACTTCTGAAGATAACATTGAGTCTTCATCAGTGTCAACGATCACAGCGTCGGAGCAGCGTCTACCGAGAGGGGACAATTACCGGCAAACAAGGAAGAACACAATCAATGCGATGCAACAATATGATGCATGATCATGACATGGCAATATGCTATTGATTGAGCTAATGCAACTAGCAACAAGTTAAATGGAGTTGGTTTGAACACTAGGTTCAAATTCAAATTCAAATATGAATTCAAATAGTGCATTATCATGTTTTGGACTAAACAGCAAGGTTAAGTTGTTCAAACATGCATGAAAATGCCATATTCAGATTCCTTGGATTTTTCTGATCATTTTTCATATATAATTTATTTGATTTGGAGCTACGGTTGATTAACTATTAATTTTAGAAGTTTTGCAAATTTTCTGGAATTTTCTGAATTATTATAAATCCAGAAAACCATTACCGCGTCAGCATGACAACAGCATTGCGTCAGCAGGTCAACTGGGTTGACCCAGGTCAAACCTGACGCATGGGACCCAATAGTCAGTGTCTTAGGGCTGGTTAGGGTCACAGACATGTGGGCCTGGTCAATGGCCACGTCAGCCGGGTCAAAGATGACGTGTGGGGCCACTGGATTAATCTAAAATAAAAAGGGAATAAACCCAGGGTTAACTTGGGCGCGGGGCCCATATGTCAGTGAGAGAGCAGGTTAATTAGCAGGGTAATTAGATCCTAACAACGGTGCCACGTCAGCACGCCGGAATTGAACATCGGCGAGCACGCGAACGCGTCGGCGATGCTCGGGAACGCGCTACGGGCGGCGGTTGGACGTGCTGCGGGCACCACAAGGAAGCCCTCGCTCGGCCGCATCCAGGGGTGCTCGCAGCTGGGCGCACGGAGGCCGGGGTCGACGGCGGCGACCACTTGGGCGGTGGTCGGAGTTCGGGTGGTGGCGGGTTTGGCGCTACGGCTTGCGTTCGGGAAAAGTAGCAGGCTAGAGAGGCACTAGGCGTTGCTACGAGCGCAACGGCACACACACAGGACCAATTGGTCACCGGAGCCACGTCGGTGACGAGACCAGGTGGCATGGCGATTCGGTCGGCATGGGGGCGACGGCTACGGGGCATAATCGAGCTCGGGAAGAGGGGGGTTAGACGCAGGAGCTCACAGTGCTTTGGACGGATGGCTCGAGGGGCTCGGGGAAGGCCTGCAGACGGCGGAGCGGCGATGGCATTCCTCGGAGCCCGAGGAAGAAGATGAAGCCGATGCCGGTGGTGCAGTGCCTACAAGCTCGAGCGCGTCAGCTTGGGGACGTCGGGCGTTGTAGTGAAGCTTCTGGATGCGTCGAGGGGGCGAGGGGATGGCAGTGGGCGCAGCAACGGCGAGCGGCGGGGCTGCGTTTGGTGCGTGCGAGCGAGAGAGCCAGGGGAGGGGATGGGGACGAGAGAGAGTGAGAGAGAGGCGGGGGGGGGGGGGGGCAGCATGGCGTCTCCAGGCATGCGGCTGGACTCGCAGGGACGCTGCCAGCGCGAAGCAGGAGGTGGAGGGCTCCCGGCGCATGCGTGCGTCTTCACCTCTGCCTACTGGCTGAGGAAGACGACGAGCAACGAGGTAGGTGGGCTGGGCTGGTCCAGTTGGGCCAGGTAGATTCCTTTCTCCTATCTCTGTTTCTGTTTTTTTATTTTGTTTGTTTTTATTTTATCTTTGCCACTGTTTTTTTAAAATTCAAAACAGTTTCAAAAACAGTGTCAATTATCCTCTAATAATTTCATGTTGCAAAATGGACTTTTCCAAATGCACATAAAATATATCAGAGGTATTTGAAGATATATCCTATATATTTGGGTATATTTCCAAATTCAAATAGGATAGTGATTTAAATTCAGTGCCCAAAATATTCTACAAAAATGTTCCCTATTTTGGTTTGGTCTCAAAGCCTTGCCAAAATTAACAACCATTTATGAAGGCATTTTGGAAACAATGAATGCAATTTAAAGGGTTCTTGCCCTTCTTTTAAATTGATTTCTGAGGCTTTCACTTTCCTCATTTCAAGTTTCTTGAAATTAACAGGATGCATGATGCTCACTGATGCAACTATCTCCAAACAATTCTAGGGCTGTGACATTGAGCCACGAGGACTCAGCAATTCCATTACCATGGGTATCAAGACTAGCAAAGCTTAATGTGTATGGAAAGGATAAGTGGTGAGGTTGCAGTAGCACTAAGCATTATGTGGGGGCTAACTTCCAAGTACAAGAGTAAGATGAGAAACTACGCAAACGGTCGCAAACTAGTAATGATCAAGTAGTGATCCTGAACTACTTACGTTCAGACATAACCAAACCGTGTTCTCTTCTCGAATGCAACCAAAAAGAGATAGTCACAGTTACGCACGTGGTTTGTGTATTTTAGTTGAGTTTAGTTCAAATCCACTACAACCGGATATTAACAAATTCCCATCTGCCACATAACCTCGGGCATGGCTCTCGAAATTTTAAACCCTCAAGGGTGTCCCAACTTAGCCCATGACAAGCTCACAATCCGCAGAGACAATCCTCCATCGCGGGACCCTCCGATCAGACTTGGAATCCCGGTGCACAAGATATTTCAACAATGGTAAAACAAGCACAGCAAGACCTCCTGACGTGCCGACACCCTGATAGGAGCTGCATGTATCTCGTCTAAGGCCATGATCAGATTGGTCAGCCTATAGGTATATACCAAATACCTCGAATTTCCTCGAGGCGGCCCCCCAGTCTGCCTGGTTTGGACCAACACTCATGAGGAGCAATGGCCCGGGGGTTGATTAAGAGGCCTCGGGTGCTAGCCGGTCCCTATGCAAGTTTTTAGTTGTTATTAGGCAAATGGTAAAACCAATGTTGGGCCTTGCTGGAGGAGTTTTATTCAAAGCGAACTACCAAGAGGGGCCCATAAACCCTCACCGTGTTAGAGACGCAAAATCAAGGAACATAACACCGATATGATGGGAACTAGGGCGGCAAGAGTTGAACAAAACACCAAGCAAAAGGCTAAGCCTTCCTCCTTTTACCAAGTATATAGATGCATTAATTAAATAAGATATATTGTGATATCCCATCATATCCTACAATCCATGTCCCAACATGGATCAACCTGCAACAAGCAACGCTATAAGAGGGGCTGAGCAAAGCGGTAACATAGCCAAACAACGGTTTTGCTGGGATGGTGGAAAAGGTTAGAGGCTATCATGGCAATTTGGGAGGCTTGATAAACAAGTGGTAGGTAGCGCGACATAGCGATAGCCTCGAGACAACTAGCATAACAAAGATAGTAGTGAGATCCAAGGTGACGGTCATCTTGCCTGAATCCCGCTAGGAGGAAGATCGAGTCCGTGAAGAAGAAGATGAACCAACATAGTCGAATGGATCCTCACAATCGCAATGTAACCGGAACTTTCCTGGACAAGCGCAACCAGAAAGAAGCAAACATCATGGTAAACACACAAGCATAAACATGGCACGATGCACAAACAAGTATGATACATGTCTGGTTTAAATAGCATGGCATGGCATGGCAAAGTGCAACAAACAATACTACAAAGTAAGTTGAGCTCAATATGCAACGAGTTGCATATTAACGAAACACCACATCAATTATATAGTTCACTCTCGGTTATGTACCCAACAACATTAAATGTTGGTTAACATGGCAAGAGGTGAGGCATAAGTAAACTACACATTTTAGCCAATTTAAATGAGGCCGGAAACAACAAACAACAATTCCAGAAAATCCCCATATGCATATTTTGAATTTGGTACTGTTCTGACCTAAAACATATTTTAATGTTGTTAAACACGCAAAGTAATGCCACCATGTTAAACTATGCATTTTTCTACCCCATTTACATATAAATTTATTTCATTCGGAGCTACGGTTATTTAGTTATGAAATAAATCATTTTAGCATTAAATTTCAGCAAATTTAATCAAACAACATTTTAAACAGAGATGAAAGTGGCATATTATGAAACTAGATGAAATTCTAAGCATTTTACATGTTTAAATCATTTTGATCTGATGCATGGTTGAAGAGTTATTAAATGCATGAACTAAATGGGTTTTTCTGCAAATCTGCACACTCTGGATAAATAGCTGAATTCGCGAGAGCAGAAAAAAAACATAGCAGGCCACATCTAAAACTGGGCTATACAGGAACATGGGCGTAGCATAACAGGAGTCGCATGGGGAGAGGAATAAGCGGGCGCTCACGAAGGGCATCGGCCCAAGTCGGTGTAGGAGGTAGCAGGCTGGGCCTTGGCCAGCGAGGTAGAGAGGCGATGACGATGCTCGCATGGTCAACGGCGTGAGCGGCTACATCTAGGCGAGCGAAGCAGAGGGCGCAGCGCGGCGGGACTGCAGCGGCGGAGGCAGCGGCTCAACGCAAGCAGGGCACTGCGGCTCCGAGAACATGGCAGGGAGGCCGCGTTGTAGGGGAAGCGGAGACCCAGCGGATCCTAGCGGAGCATGCCGGCAGCGATGTCGGACCATGGAGAAGCACGAAGCGGCCTCGGCGATGGTGGTCGATGCAGAAGGTTCATGCGGCGCGGAGACGGGGCCGCCCCGCGTGAGAAGCTGGGTGCAGGCGCGGCGGCGCTGCCGGAAGAGAAGCAGGAAATAGGGAAGTGTTCAAAACGACGGCAGCGACGACACATGCGCGGCGGGACGCGGGCGTCCTCCTCCTCTTCTCAAAGCAGAGGCCGGACCTGGTGTTGGCGGCGCATAGGAAGAAGACGACAGCGAGGAGCAGCGGGGATGGGGCTCTGGGGACGGGATCCGAAGGGGAATGCCAGCGAATGGACGGAGGCCCTCGGACCCTGTCGGACCTAGCGGCGGTCAGTGATGTTCTCTATTACATAGGAGACAGAGGGAGTCCGATTAGAGAGATCGATAGGAAGGAGGGGACGGAGGAGAAGGTGCGGCAACCTGCTGGTGGTGGGGAGCTTGGGCGACGACGGACTGCAGAAGGCGAGCCTTGGAGTTCTGGTGCTCGAGGCGAGGGCATCTCATCGAGGATGAGGAAGAAACAGGGCACAACGGCAAGGGCCTTGGACGGTGGCTTGACTCCTGATGGGGCCGAAGAAATAGGGAGTTGAGAGAGGAATCTCAAAACGAAGAGAAAGGAGAGGGACGGCAGGTAAGATACCATGGGTGGAAACTCCGGCGAGGTTGTTGCTGCTACTACTAGGATGGCAGGGGCACAAGGCCATGGCGATCTAGTTCGTGGAGGCAGAGGAGCTTGGAGCCTCGGGCAAGAGCTCCTGGATCGAGGGATCAACACTGGTTTGATCGATGGATGGATTGGGTGGTTCTGTGGGAATCGAGGAGGGACAGGGGAGGCGCTGGATCAAGCGGGGTGGCGGGAGCTGGTTGGGGAGGGACTAATCTGGGAGGATCCCGAGGAAAAAGGTGCGAGGGTGTGGGTGGCAGAGCGCCGGGACTGATGGGACATCTCCCTAAATTCTAGGGTTAGGCTCATTTATATAGTGAGTGAGATTAGGGTAGGGGCTGTATCAACCTTACGATCGTAATCAGACGGCTCGGGAAATTTAGGCTAGGAGAGTCCAACAAAAAAACTGGAGATATTTTAGAGATGTTTGGGGATGATCCGGACCCATCGGTCATGATCGTGCGGGTCGGGTTCGGGAGAGGTTTTCGGACATTGCGTGAGGGGATCTAAGAGAGGTCGACAAAGACAAGGTGCCTAACAAAAGGCCATGGAGAAGAAGAGAGAAGAGAGCCGTCCGGTTGATATGAGAGGAGGTCAACAAAGACAAGGAAGAAGCGGCAACTATGAGTGGATGCAAGTTTTGAAAACATGATGGCAACAGAGTGCCGATGCAATGCGAATGATGACATGATGAATGCAACAAACAAATAATTAACACAGCTAAGATGCAAAACATGAAAGGCATCTGGAGCATCGGTCTCGGGCCGTTACAGAGCGGCCGAGGAAGAACTAGTATAGTGGGAGGAGGCGTGTTCTTGAGCTGGTGGGGGAGAGGAAACCCAACAAACAAACATTTGTTATTGACTATTGCCACACATTTCATCAAAATATCTGTCCATTCCTTGTGAAAGGCATGAGAATTTACTAAATGGCACCAGCATGCTTTTCCAGGCCGTTCTTGTGCACCCTTTCACACACCAATTGTTTGAACTTGAATTATGTGCATTAATGCCTAGGAAATCCACATAATCCCCTAAATATGGCAAGTGAACCCGGAAAAGTGCCTAATTTAAACATGGTGATTTGCAGGTTGTATGTTCATCGTAGAAAAAAACTCGTGGGCAAAGGACAAAGGTAATTTGGACCCCCCCTTCAATCTTGGTGATTCCCCCTCGAAACCATGAAACTTCCTCGGCGATGGTTCAATTTATGAAAGGCGTGCATGACGATATTTTTACTAGGGCACGGTAAGGCCATACCATGGCACCACACCAGGCATCATGTTTTCCAAGCATGTATTTCATTTTTGTATAGTTGTTAACCAACTAAATGAAGTGTTTATGGTTGACTATTGCCACACATTTCCTTGAAATATCTTCCCATTCCTTGTAAAAGGCATGAGAATGTACTAAATAGCACGACCATGGTTTTCCAGACTATTCTTGTGCACCTTTTCATGCACCGATTGTTCGAAGTTGAATTATGTGCATAATTAATCCCTAGAAAATGCACATAATCCCCTAAATAAGGTAAATGAGTTTCGAAAAATGTCAAATTTAAACACGTTGCATTTGAGGCGGTATGTTGACCATTCGAAAAAAACTGAACGACAAACTAGGATGGAAATTTGGATTCCCCTTCAATCTTGGTGATTTCCCTCTCAAGAGCATTGAACTTCCTCGGTGATGGTTCGATTTATGAAGGGTGTGGATGACGACATAAATCAAACCTTCTCAGCTTTTTACCAGGGCATGGTGAGGCCATACCATGGCACCATGCAAGGCGTCAAGTTTTTCAAGCACATATTTAATTGTTCGATAGTTGATAACCCAGTAAATGACGCATTTGTGGTTGACTATTGGCACACCTTGCATTGAAATCTCTGCCCATTCCTTATAAAAGGTTGGAGAAATTACTAAATACCATGAGTATGGTTTTTCCAGACCATTCTTGTGCACCTTTTCAACCACCAATTGTTTGAATTTGAATTACATGCATTAATGCCTACAAAATGCACATGATCCCCTAAATATTGTAAATTAACCTGGAAAAGTGTTAAATTTGAACACAGTGATTATTAGGGTTTATGTTCATTGTAGAAAAAAAACTCATGGATGAAGGACAAAGGAAATTTGGTTTCCCATTCAATCTCGGTGATTTACTATCGCACACGATTCATTTTCGTCGCCTCTGTGAACCGTGTGTGTTCACTCCCACATGCAAAAGGAAAAAGAAAACCCTCGCCCACTTCATCCCCACTAACTCGCCGCAGACTCCTCCGCCACTCTGCACCCTAAGCTCGACGGCTGTTGGCGGCAGGTGTAGGTTGCGCTCCAAACGCCACGAGATTTTGCCCCTACCGCTTGCCACCGCCTATGTGCACCGACCTTCTAGAATCAGGTCGACTGGGGTTTTCTACGGGATTGGGCCAGGGATTTTTCTCATGGAGAAGGTAATCAACTTAGCGAAATATTCACTCCTATCTTATCGCAGTCCGTCCATCGCTGTTATTGAGAAGGGTCGTGGAATCATTTTTGTTCTAGCTGATTCGTGTTTGTTCATTCATGTGTACAAAGTGCAAACACAAATCGGGCAACTGTGGTCGTGGCCAGTCAGAAACGAAGTTCTATCTCACCATTCTGGATGACTTCAGGGAGCACTCGGTATGTTCAATGTCAACCTACCACGGTCGGCATGGCCTAAACTTGTGAACATATACCCTCTATTGCTACATTATCTATATATTTGCATCAAATCTTTGTTACGTTATCTATTTTTAATTCTATATTTTCATACTTTGCTTTCTTCTATATATTGATCTATTCTATCAGTTACTCCCATATTTGCATCTTGCTCTGTTATTTCAATATATCTAATTTATGATCTTAATTTCATTTCAAGCAGTACGTCCCTTGCTTTGCAAGAACAGGAGTAGATGGAAATCTTGGGCTTTAATTTGTTGATGACTCCCAGGACGTCATATTGACAATGCAACGTGGATTTACAATGACGATTAGTGTAAAACTTGATAAAGATGGTCACTCCTATTTTAATGCGGACCTTTGGAGAAAAATGTCTAAGTGTTCTGAACTGAAAGCTGGCAATAAAGTTCTAGTGCATGCACCATAGCCTAGTCTAATTAACATGGATGTTTACTTCCCCAATGTCATCAGCCGATCAAAGTATGATCGAGGTTAGTGTCCTTTCAACTTTCTCCATGCTGTCATATTACTTAGCAAAATCGGGGTATTTGTTCTGAGTAATTGATCACTATTTAAACAACAAATTGTGATATCATATTCTGACTCCGTTCCTAGGCAGTAACAAATTCTATTTAACAATTTATGTGCACTATATATTCTTCTGCCACGTTCTGAATAAATAATACCTTTCCACCTTTTAAGCAAGATATGTTGGATGCATAGTAAACGATCTGTATGTTACTAAGCATACCAAATTGCACTGGAAGGACTTGATAATCTGACAGAGATAGCGCAGCGTAGGAACGCTGGATTTTGGAAGAGATTAATTAGACCTATGGTGCACACACTGAACAAGACCAATCGTGTGCACAAAACGCAGGTAAAAAGTCTTATTTTAATGTTGATGCTCATAAACTATATATATCTTCAACAATATGTTACAATTGGTTTTTATTCTACATGTCAACAGAAATTGCCCCCTATAGCAGTTCCTGGATCGATTTCCCGACATGGTCGAATTACACTTGTGCCTGCTAATAACGCGAAAGTGATTGCAAGGTACTGCATTTCCCGCAGAAATGGAACCATTCAAATTAGCAAGTTCTCGCTTCTCATGGAAATGCATCCATATTGGAAAATTGGAGACACTGTTCTACACATGCTCTGCCAAAGCACAGGAGGGCTCTTCCTTTTCAGTGATGAGATGCCGAGTCGCCCTGATCAAGCTGCTTCCAGTGCATAGTTCTAGCTGTTGGCCCTCAGCCTCTTAAAATGTGCTAGTTGTTACTATATATGTTAAGTATGTAGATATGGACCATATGGTTGTTAAAACCATCTTACGAAGATCCTCCTTTTCTCAAATAGTGTAACCACTATATATATATGTTACTCAAATGTTGTTACCAAAGTTCGTAAATTTTCATGGAAAGTATTAGTATCCTACACACTTCATTGTGTTTAAGCGTGTGCCCGATGTCCAGAAGGAATTTGCATATTAACTATCCATATTTCAAATTCACAAACATGTTAACATAAGGAAACATATGTGTAACATACTAATCAACGCACACGAGTACTCGCAGATGCATCGTGTGCGATACTCCTAGCCACCGCAAGCAACTTGTTTGTATTTTTTAAAGTTTTTTGTACACACAAAATCACACATGAAGTAACTGTATTGACCGTCTGTGTTGTAATTTCTCATCGCAAATAGTTCATCCGAGTCAGCTGCTTGCCACGTATCACATACATCTAGTTTACACGACTCGTTTGTGTTCTTTTGGCTCATCGCAAATAGTTCATCCATGTGAACTGTATGCCGCATATCACACACATCTTGTCAAGTTGAACCGTTTTTGTTTTGTTCCCTAATCGAAAATTGTTTGTCCGAGTGAATCGTATGCCGTATATCACACACACATTGATATGGCTGCCCATTTCTATTGTTCTACCTCGTCGCAAATAGTTCGAATGGATTAACCGTGTGTCTTGCATCACACACACATTGATATGGCTGCCCGATTTTGTTGTTCTGCCTCACCACAAACAGTTCGAATGGATTAACCGTGTGCCCTGCATCGCACACGCAACAAAAATTTGAACCGTGTTTGATGGATCCTCCATCGCAAATGTTTTGCACCTTTTTTGATAGTTTTTTACACCACCGTTTGCGATTATTGCATCGCGCACATTTTCGGCAAAGGGTCTCTGATCGTAGTGTCGCATTAGCAGTATCCTGCAGTAGTGAATGTATAATAATCGACAAATGTTATTTTTTTCAATTTTTAACACTAAACTAATTTGGTATCATCTTTGCTACAGAAAAAGTTTGACATGCATCTTTGGGCCACATGCACGTGGTGGTTCTAGGACACTCACTCGTGTGTGACTCTCTCTATGGCCCCGTGAGGTCATCGTCCAACACTATGACCTGCGATGAGAGAGGTTAATTTGACTAACAAGGATGGTCATTTTTTGGTTTTTGCTACATATAGTAGGAGTATATATAGTACGCGTCAAAGAGGGTGTCCAGTGGCAACATATACTACGCGTCATATAGGACAGTCAATAGCATGTGATGCTTCAATCCGTTGGCCCACAAGGTTGTCCTCCATCACTTTGACCCAACAAGGAGATTTCTTTTTGGGTTGTGTTGTGGTAGGAGTATATAGTACGCGTCGAAGAGGGGAGGAGGGGGCCAGGGCAGCTCATACTACACACACACATCATGAACGATCTCGCTCTGTGTGGGGACTTTTCCGTTTTCGAGGCACGTGCCAAAAGAATTTGTGCATATTGGGTATTAAAATAGCACCAACACCTTGGGCCATGTACAGATGATGGTTGTCACTCATTCTCGTGTGACGCTTCCCTCCATGGACCCATGAGTTTGTTGTCCATCTAATATTTGACACAATGAGAAAGGTAATTTGACGAACAAGGAGGATTATTTTCGGGTTGTGTTATGGTACGTAGGAGTATATATTACACGTCGAAGAGGGGAGGGGGCAGCATATACTGCGTGTCATGAACCTTGGTTCATGTTGGGGACTTAAAGTTTTCTAAGGAAGGTGCCACATCAAAGTTCTACATATATATTAGGTATTCAAACATCACAACCACACATCTCCATACATGTGTTTGGCCCTCATGCAAGCGATGGCAGTTGTCCTCCAGCACTCACTCACAGGGTTGTCGGCGAGATGCTTCGTCCACCTGTGTGTGCCCCCTTCGTAAATCACTTTGACCAACAGCGATAGAAGTTAATTTGACTTATAATTAGGAGGGGATTAAATTTTGGTTTGTCTTATACAGTACGTTACATGCATGTCATGATGTGAAAGATAACATTTATACTTTGACCTCATGTGTATGCATGGATCCCTCCCACTGGGTCGAACTGGGGGGGGGGCACGTGACGCGTCATGAACCAGATTTGTGTAGGAATTGTGCGATTTTCGACGCATGCATGCGCCACATCAGAATGTTGTGCTTTTGTTATTCACACATATATGCATGCATCATGTTAGTCTCCGTCGTATCTATAATTTTTGATTGTTCCATGCCAATATTATACAATTTTCATATACTTTTGGCAACTTTTTATACTTTTTTTGGGACTAACATATTGATCCAGTGCCCAGTGCCACTTCCTGTTTGTTGCATGTTTTATGTTTCACAGAAACCCCATACCAAACGAAGTCCAAAAGGAATAAAAACGAACGGAGAATATTTTTGGAATACTTATGAAATATGGGAAGAAGAATCAATGTGAGAAGGTGCCCAAGGGGGCCACGAGGTAGGGGCACGCTCCTGACTCTCGTGGGCCCCCTGTAAGGCGGTGGGTGCTCTTCTTTGGCCGCAAGAAAGCTAATTTTCAGAGAAAAATCTGGGCGAAGTTTTCAATCCAATTGGAGTTACGACTCTCCAGATATATAAGAAACGATGAAAGGGCAGAATCCCAGGACGCAGAAACAGAGAGAGATAGAGAGACAGATCCAATCTCGGAGGGGCTCTCGCCCCTCCCATGCCATGAAGGTCAAAGAAGAAGAAGGAGGAGGGGGCGCACGCCCCCCTTGCTTCGGATGGCGCCGGAACGCCGCCGGGGCCATCATCACCGCGATCTTCACCAACACCTACGCCATCTTCACCAACATCTCCATCACCTTCCCCCCTCTATCTATAGCAGTCCACTCTCCCGCAACCCGCTGTACCCTCTACTTGAACATGGTGCTTTATGCTTCATATTATTATCCAATGATGTGTTGCCATCCTATGATGTATGAGTAGATTTTTGTTATCCTATCAGGAATTGGTGAATTTCTATGATTGGTTTAATTTCCTTGTGGTTATGTTGTTGTCCTTTGGTGCCCATCATATGAGCGCGTGTGTGGATCACACCATAGGGTTAGTTGTATGTTGATAGGACTATGTATTGAAGGGCAAGAGTGAAAGAAGCTTCAACCTAGCATAGAAATTCATGCATACGGGATTGAAGGGGGACCAATATACCTGAATGCTATGGTTGGGTTTTACCTTAATGAACATTAGTAGTTGCGGATGCTTGCTAATAGTTCCATTCATAAGTGCATAGAATTCCAAGTCAGGGATGGCATGATAGCAGTGGCCTCTCCCACATAAAACTTGCTATTGGTCTAGTAAAGTAGCCAATTGCTTAGGGATAATTTCACAACTCCTACCACAACTTTTCCACACTCGCTATACTAACTTTATTGTGTCTTTATCTAAACAGCCCCTAGTTTTTATTTACGTGCTCTTTATATTCTTGCAAACCTATCCAACAACACCTACAAAGTACTTCTTGTTTTATACTTGTTCTAGGTAAAGCAAACGTCAAGCCTGCATAGAGTTGTATCGGTGGTCGATAGAACTTGAGGAAATATTTGTTCTACCTTTAGCTCCTCGTAGGGTTCGACACTCTTACTTATCGAAAGAGGCTACAATTGATCCCCTATACTTGTGGGTTATCACATCACGCATGTCAATACATATGTTTGGGGCACATGAATGCAATGGTTGTCTTTGGACACTCTCCCTCGCTAGGTTATCATCAATGACCTATATATTCATGGGCCCACATGGACGTCCATCACTTCAGTCAACAACGCAAGAGAGGTTACTAGTGTGGATTCTTCTTCTCTTGGCTCACGTTACCATATAGTCATACGTCGATCATGGAGAGATTCGAGACAAAAGTTTGATGGCTTGCATACACATGAATCCATATACGCGTCGTAAACCCTCGCTCGTTTGGGGACTTTCTAGCTCCAAAAGCACGGTGCCACATCAAAGTTATGCATTGGGTATATTCAAACACCACATCACACTTCATACATATGTTTGGGCCACATGCACGTAGTGGTTGTCTTCAGGCACTCCCTCGCGTGGTTATCGGCGACAAGCTAGCCTATTTGGGGGGACGCATGTGGACGTCCATGCATGACTTTCAGCCGACAATGAGAGAGGTTATATGACCAAGGTGGTGATTTTTCTTGGTCAGTGTTCCAATATGCCTTGGGGAGATACCCCCTCCCATTGACTCAAAGTGTGTGGGGGGAGGGGCACAGTACTACTTCGCACTAGATGAACCTCGGTGCGGTCGGGGATGTCCGGTTAATTTGCGATGCACATGTGCCACATCAAATTTGAGATTTGCTATTTAAATATCACACCACATCATTTTCACACACACACATGGGGCCACCCGCAAGTGTGGTTTGTATGTGGTCTCACCCATCTCACGCCAGAAGAACACATATATGTGCCTGCACACAGTCCACATTTGATCGGAAGCAAAAAGGAGGGAGGTTAACCATGTGGTACTCCTTTCAGTTTTGTGTTACGATAGGGTGAGATGTCAGACCTCGCTATTTGGTGGCATGTGTTCATAGCTAGGATTCCCCTCCCGCCAACACGAAGTGTCTGTGTCTATGTGTGTGTGGGGAGCGAGGGCGGGAGGCTAGCAATAATAACATGCGCTTTGTGGGACAGGTACCACATCAAACTTGTGCATTGTGTATTTGGACATGAAACTACCCTTTTCATACATATATTTGGTCCACATGCAAGTATGTTTGTGTTCTGACCCTTTCCGGTGTTTTTCTCCAAATTTATAAACAACAGACAAGTCAGATGCAAAAACTGTCTCCGATTGGGTACGTAATAGAGACAACTCCCTAGGACTACGTGTGTGCTGCGCCCCTGCCCGTGTCACCCACATCATCATAGTAGATTAGGCTCCACGAGGATTCCCTCCCGCTCTGCATCAATCAGTTGATCAAAATTTTCAGTAGCCCCGTCATTTTACTCCCGCCTGCATCCCTCGCAATCTCAAAAATATCATCTCGGATGGAGTGTTTTTCTGTTTGATAGCACATGATTATTATGTGTTAAACATGTGTGATGGTCATTACTCCTGCCTCGCTCTGCTTCAATCCCTTGATCCAAATTTTCGGTAGCCCCGCCATTTTACTCCAGCCTAGTAAATTTTCAGTACCTGCAGTATTTCCTCAAACACCACCTTGGACCTCCTCCACACACACACCCCAAATCCTTCGCTCAACCCAAATCCCCCGCTCACACACATAGAAACCACCCCTCCCTAGATCCTAACCTAGCTAGGTCACTGCCGCCACCTCCATCATCAACCTCTGTCGGTCTGCCCGTGTTGGTTACCCACCTATGTACATACCCTCGCCTCCCTGAGTTTCATAGATGACTCCCGCGAAACGCCCCCTTTCCCACATATCCCCACCCCTCCCCCACTCAAGAGCGTCGCAGACTAAGCCCGGCTACCCTTCCTGGGGAGCTCGAGGAGTGAATGGCCCAAAAAAGCTTTACTGCGGCCTCTTCACCCAATGTTAGCGACGTGGTTTCCGAGGAAGCTGACGATGATGACTAGACGCAGCCTATAAATCAGCGGGCAAGAGTATTCTGGCATGTCGCGGGCGCTGGCTACGACATCATGGTCATCGACAAAGATGGCTTGTTGCGGGCCATGTCACAGGTTAATTTGCCCACCCCTTGGGTTTGACAGCCATCGATCGCATCAATGGCCCTACCGCTGATCTCCTGCAGCTCGTTATGAACAATTTGCCATGCTTCATCGCCATGGAGCCCCTTTTGTCATTTCTGAAGGACACGTTCTTTGACGCTGGCTTGGGATCCTCAGCTGCCAAGTCAGACCTCATTAATGGCGACCACGAGGAGGAGCCAATCTGTGACAAGTGAGGAAACCCATGATTTGTTTTGCCGTGACTCTTCACCGGGGGAATCCAATGATTTGTTTTCTCAAACCCCTTTTGTAGTGAGAACCTGTTCAGTATTTATTTTGGTTGTTTGCATTACACCTTGTTTATTTCTACAGTTTTTGGTTGTCCAGTTTCTATTGCCATCTTTGGTTATTCATAGTATGCCATCTTTATTTCAGCTATTCACAATGTGATGTTCTAAATGTGCTAGTATGAACTGTGTAGTTCAATTTCATCAATAATTTTTTTAGCAATAACTCTATGACCCTATTAAGCATGTTTTACTCCCTCCGGTCCTTTTTAGTTCGCATATAAGATTTGTCCAACTATATACAAAAAATACCAACATTCACAATATGAAATCAATATGAGTAGATGTGTCATGACTTAAATTTTCATATTGTATAACTTTAGCATGGTAGATGTTGATATTTTTTCATATAAATAAGGTCAAATGTTATGAAGTCTGACTTCAGACATCTCTTATATGCAGAGTAAAAAGGACCGGAGGGAGTATTTAACACGCCTTTCAATTTGATTTAACAATAACTAGTGTACTTAGACCTGCACAATACAAGTTTGAATGATTATGTTTTCTTGTTTCAAATATTAGGCCTGTTGGAGTTCATAACACACCTTTACACTTCTTGTTTTAAAATATTAGGTTTTTAACAATTTGGTCTTGCACATGTAGGTCCTGTTGTCAAGGTTTTGACCCACTATTTGACCCTTTTTGCATATGGGGAAATGAGTTGTCGATGAATATTAGTCAAGTCAAGAAACTTAGAAAGATTGTTAGGATAAAGAAATTAGTGACAAAAAATAACAAGATCTTTGTCTGCAAAATGAAGAAGACATCAGGTCACTACATGTTGTACTAATTGTTATACCTTGTCTTTTTTATTCCTTTGTGACATTTCAAATCTAGAGAAGATATTTATGCATATTCTTGTTTTCAGGCCTTTCCAAAGAAGTTCACTGATGATTATCTCTAAAACCACATGTATGGTCAGGAGGCGAGGAAGGTATTCATGAAACACCAGCGGTTCAATATTGAAATCTTCCGGAAGAGGATGAAGAATGGATGGTTAGTCATCCACAGGCACTGGTCTGAAGTTGCAAAGACCTTCAACATCAATGAAGGCTCAATATTCGCCTTCCACTTTAGCAGTTTTCTAGATGAGATTCATCTATCTATGTACCGTCTATGATGCTAATTTCGAAAGGTTATAGATGTTGCATGTGAAACTTGGTGCTGGTGCACTTGTGTAATGGGGTAGCTGAGTGCTGAAGCTACATGATCTTGTACTATGATGTATTTCAATTATGAAATCCTGCTTCCTTAATACGAAAATGAAATATATCATGTGCTTAATATGAAATTTCAATTAGATTAATAGATGGATTATTAATAATAGGACAATTAGCTTGCTAATCAGGTTTTACATTGCAAACGATTATTGAGAAAACACCGTGGGCGATGACCTCAGACAACACACAGAGTTTCTAGGAATAAAATGTGTTGGATCAATGAACTACACATGACTTCCTCCTGAAAACTATTTGCGTTATGCCACCATGCACATATGTTTACCACATAAAAAGTGTGTGTGATGGATAGCCTAAGCCACATAGTCTCTTCTACGCACCGTGTGTGATGCATTCAATAACGCAAACGGTAAAATTGTTAATATTGTATGCAATCGAAATGCTATCACAAACGGTTTAATGGGGAAAACTGTGTGTGCTGTATGTAAGAACGGAAACGTTTTCTCTGGATTATCTATGTGGGATGTACATATTAACGGAAATATACTTCTTGGATTGACTATGTGGGATGTACATATGAATGGAAACGTATTCCTTGGATTGACTGTGTGGAATGTACATATGAACAGAAACGTTTTCCTGGGACTGAATGTGTGGGATGTACTTATGACTAGAAACGATTAGGCTTCCATAATTGTATTTTTTTAACACAATTGTACACATAACCGTATTTGATCTCTTTCCCGTCTCACATGACCTTATTTTGCCCGACATGTTTGACCAGAGGGCCTATCCTCAATGGTTTCTGGGTCATGTGGGCCCCTATCACCCACACTCACTAGGCCACCATTCAAAATGCCATCACTAAAAGGGGTTAAAAAGCGCTTGTATAGCACCTAGCTGTACCAGTGCCTAATGCAGCAAAAGAAAGCAAGAGAGAGAGAGTGGGATTTGTATCGGAATGCTCAATGGGGGTTTTCTTGCCTGGCACTTATGATGAGGAAACTGCACTTCATTAGTGTCAATGATCACATCGCCAAAACAACGTATAGAGAGAATGAACAAACACCGGCAATAGAGAAGGACTACAATCAATACAATGCAACAACATGATGCGTGATTTTGACATGAAAATATTTTGTTGCTTGAGCTAATGCAACTAGCAACCAGATTCAATGAAGTTGGGTTGAACCAAAGATTCAAATTCAAACTCCATATGTGAATTTTCAAAGTCCATTTAGTTGTTTTGAACAAGACATCAAGCTTATCTTGTTTTTTCATGCATGAAACTAGTGCCATTGGATAGATTGGATTTTTTGGGTCAATTTTCATACATGAATCTTTTCCATCCGAGTTATGGTTGTTTTATTATGAATTTCTGAAGTTTAAATCATTTTTTGGATTTTTATGGTTATTCAGAAATTAATCAAATCTAGTAAATGATTTACTGCGTCAGCATGATAGCATGCTGATGTCAGTAGGTCAACATGGTCGTCTAGGTCAAACCTGACTAGCGGGACCCACTGGTCAGTGTCCAAGCTAATTACCATAGTTAATTAGTGTTAAGTCAAAGCTTACTAAAATGTCAGTCGGGCCGGGACACACATGTCATTGAGTCATGGGGTTAGTTAAGTTTAATTAAAATTTTAACGTGATTTAGTAGGGCTGGGGCCCATTCGTGAGTGACCCAAGGGGTCTGTTAGTTTAGTGCTAATCTGGGTTTAGACGGAGTTAGGCCGCCGGCCAGGCTAGACGCGGCGGTGATCATCTGAAACACTACTCCAGCGACCACATTTGGGCTGCAGAAGGCATTGTCGTAGAGCACAGGCTCATGCGCATCCAGCGGTGTAAGTAGCAACCACTTGGATGGCATAGCTTCACGATGGCGACAACTTGTGCGGCACCGAAGTAAGGTGGTGATGCGAGCGACCACCATGGGGCATGAGAAGGCGAGCTGACGTGCGCTATGAGCTTGTGGAGAAGCGCTGGCCACACTTGTGTGCTTGCCTACGAGCTAGAGTGGTTGTGGCCACGAAGATGTCAACGCTGGTAGGGAGGAGCTCGTGGCTCTGGTAGTTAGCGCGGGTAGAGGAAGAAATCGACGACTGGGCGAGTAGGGAAAAGACCGGGGGCTCACAGCGGTCACGAAGAGCGACTCGGTAGACTCGGGGACATCCTGGTGGAGGCAAATCGATGGGTGGCGTTCGACGGCCATAGTCGGGGAAGACAGTTGTGCTCGTCGTCTTCAGGACGCTTCCGCTTGAGTCCGTCGATGGATATGACAAGAGCGATCAGGCGGTCGCTCTAGGCATGATGATGTGGCGAGAGGAGGATGGTAGCTACACGTACGCGGGAGGTCTCGGATGGACTCGAGATCGAGAGCTAGAGAGGAGGCGGAGAGCCAGAGAGCGAGGGGAAAGTGAGGGCAGGCATCGGGTGTGTCTGTGGCTTGAGGGGGAGGTAGGAGGTGGCAAGCATGAGGTGGCAGCGTTCGGCTGTGCGCTCGCCACACACTTGTTTCTCCTTCTGGCAAAAGGTTAAAGAAGCGGGCAGTGCTGGCTGGGCTGGGCCGGCTCCACTGGGCCGCCAAGTAAGTTGGCCCATGTACTGTTATCTCTCTCTCTCTGTGTCTCTCATTTCTTTTTTTTTCTACCATAGTTTTGAGCTTAAGAAAAATACCAAGGGATTTCCCAAAATCCTGAAAAATTCATGGACACTTGCTGAATTATTTTTGTGGCCCACAAATAGTTCCAGCATTATTTGAGCATTGAAATTATTTATAATATTTAAATTCCCAAAGTTAAATAAAATATGATTTAATTCAAAAATACAAAGTGACCTAGGAAAATTTGCACCATTTTGGCAGGTGTTTTGGACCAATTCAAATATGATGAACTTTTCTGAAGGGCCTTTTGGGTTCGTTGAAAATATTTTAAGTTCAACCTATTTGAAATGATTTAGTGCTAGGGCTTGATCAATCCTCATTTCAAATTCATTTGAAATTAACATGATGCATGGATGCTTATGCAATGATAGGCATGGACTAAGCTAGGGCTATGACAACTCAACCCGACTAAACAAGAATCTCATCCCGAGATTCAAGACGTGAGGTAAGAGGAAAAGGGGACACTAACTATCACAACCTTCATGATCCAGCTGCCCTTCTTGAAGATGTTGATTCATTTCATCATATTGATCTTGACGACTTTGCCTTTGAGATCTTTGTCCAACATGATGACAACAGGAAGAACTCTACAAGAATCGATCTTCTTGAAGATCGAGCAACTCAAGATCAACTCATGGAGTGAGACATAAGAACACCTCCTGAGTTGAGACATAAAACTGACATCAGGAGCAATTGAAAGAAGTGGATGTCAAGTGTTCAATTTCACAGGCAACAATTCCACACTTGAGTTAGATGGTGCATGGTCTCAAAGTAGCAAGGAGATAATTAACATGATTCCAAAATAGCCACCTTAGGGAAGGTGACTCGTCGAACTACTCCCTTAAGTGGCAAAAAGAATAACTTTTGATACATAAATCATTGGAACTCTTCATACCAGCTTGAGGCAATTAACAATCGATCGTTTGAAGGAATTTGAAATAATGGCATACTCAGCATGGAATGGAAACTATGATTACAGAACAATCGAATAATGGATGGCACATAACCATTGATACCGAGGATATAACCCAATGACCGGGCGTGCTTTCAGGAACTTGAGAATTTCCATATTCATCGGAGCTTTACCAACATCTATGCCAGGGATCCTGGCAACACATCATACTACCATGATGAATAGTGATGGAGGATGCAGATGCAAGGAAGAAAAAACACCTTCTCAGATTTTACCTTAGCAATGCCAAGGAATAAAATCTGGACGATCGACCGAGAGACATTTAGCACTTTGCTACTAATGTTCTCCTTGACGTACTAGATAGTACGATCACGCTTCAGAGTAGCATCAATATGGTCATCAAGTAAAGTCGTACTTTGGAAGCATGAAAGATCCATAAGGAACAACTTCTAGAATAAGTCATATGAAATCCTCATGGGAGAAGCATCCAAGTTTCAATCAAGATACTAGAATAATAGGTCTTCTGGCTAGGTTTGTTGGCCACAACTTCCACTTTACCGGTTTAGAAAGACCAATATCATAATTCTTAGAAAATGTTCAAACCATTATATCTGCTTGAGATTTAGATCTTCTTGGCGACAAGATGCTTCAAAATCAGCATGTTTGAAAGAAAGTTTAGAACACAAATCGCGAGAAGACGTTGCGATATTCTTGGGAGATGAACTACAGCAACAACTCCAAAACATGAGCTGGTTCCCAAGAGACACATGAACACACCGTCGAAGACGGCATGACCTCATAGAAGTCTTACAACAAAATACTATCGAGTTCTGGTTGGGGATCATCATTGAAGATAACGAAGCCTTATGCATGTCCGTTTGTGCCCTCCGTGATTAGCACTTGAACTTATTTTCCTTGAACAAGTCAATCAGTGGCTTGGTGTGCTAGGGAATACATATGGAATGGATATGACCAGAATATCAAACCACATAATACTTCACAGATGCATGACTAACTTGGGAAGCAAAAACAAGCTTGCTCGAATTCATGGCGGCAACTTTCATTAGATACACGTGAACTAGAGAAAGTCACTTCTTACATCAAACATATCCCTCACGAACTAGCATGAAGAAAATGCTTACACAAGTTTCCAATACTAGGTTTAATGTTTAACATGAATCATTGAAAAGATAGAGATGTTGCTGATGGACATAACAAAAATTTATCAAAATTCCCATAAAGATGGATTGCTAAGACTATGTAAACAAGGTGATACCATTGATGAGACCAAAAGATATAATGGTGTATGCTCGAGGAAAACATCCACTAGTAAGACAACATTACAAACATCATTGGGTCTGATTTGATTTGATAATAGCCCACACTCAAATCAAAGTTTGGACAAGATAATAGATTCAACAAGTGATCATGAAGATCAGTCGATGAAGATATTATCTTTCTTAAATATAGAGACACAAGCACAAAGATATCCCTTCGAAGTGAACTAAGTTAGGCAAAGCTTTTATCCTCCAGCTCTCGAAGTTGTTGTTTAGCTTAACCAACTAGCTCAGGAGTATCCAACACAGGTTCTCGGAGAAGAGATGGTTTATAGGGATAAACCAACTTGATCGCGAACTCAACATAACGGTCAGGGGACAACATGATAATACTTCTAAGAAGACATTCAGAAAATCATGAACCGCGTATATGTTATTTAGCTTGAGAACAATCTTGCTTTTCAGAACAAGAGGATATGATCAATAGAGATAGGGAATATCCTAACTCATTGATCAAAGAGTGCACCAAAAATACAGACTAGGTGGCACGATCAATCTTAGAATCATAATTCAAACACCAACACACTAAGAATGAGATTTTATTGTCCACTAAATACCAAGTAATGGGGTTGCTAGGAGTGTTAATTTCACACATCACATTTCATTTGTCAGTATTCCGGTTGCAACAACACGGGGACCGAGGTATGAATAATGATGGATAGTGTGCAATTCCCATGATATTTCTGACAAAAGAAGGTAATACTCCAAGGTATAACAAAACAAAAGCTGGATTAGCATTTTATCTGTGGAATACAATCGCTTTGACCCAATCCAAGAAATGGATGAGGTGCTAGATGTTGTTTCTCCTAGTCATTCTAGAATAGAATGGCTTGACGGACCACTAGAGTGAAAGGCATCGATGAACATGAATCCACAACTACTCTGAACTATCAACTAATAGATGATGGTCGGAATACATATGAAGAGGAACAACTCAAAGAACATATGGTTTTCTGACTTGTGGATGCATAGATTAGCATGTCGACCAAGTTCAACATATTTCTTCTGGACAACCCATGCAGTAAGGTAGGACTGGCAGATTCACAATATAGTATCAAGAACTCATGAAGAGCACTCTTATTGTGATCTTCTGGTTCAAAAGAACTTACGCCAACGATGGCTCATGGTATTAGGAAGAATGATATACTAGGAACATCGAGGGCTATCACAAAGGTTACTAATATCCTAAAGGAATGAGAAAACACTATCAACACAAGGTAAGTAGAGTGAATCTTGGGTTCAAGAACCCAAATATAGAATACCTACACACTAAATAAAAATCACGAGATGCTTTCAATAATGGTGGTCAGAATGAACACACTGGGAACATGAAACATCGCTAGATTATTGGGTGGGTATCTATGATATCCTAGTTTCATAATAATAGCTTCAACACATATGTAGAGGTAGTGGAGTGCCTCGACACACCGGCTAGTGTTCTTAATCTGACCCAAAAGCACATCGGGAACAGGGAGGAAAGATTTGCAAATGCATCAGATTATTTAGAAACATGGGACAACATGGACAGCATAACGGCTGTAATTGCTCAAAAAAGATTTTGAGACATCCTGCAAAATGGTTGGATAACCACTCAACATCACAATATCAAGGTTCTGAAACCAACAGCAAACACATGGAAGTACTAGAAGCTGAACTGAGGCATGAATCCATCATTCCTACAAGTCTCTAGCTTAGTAACTCGTCATCCTAATACATAGATGAGAAAGCCTAACTTCTTAACCCAGTAGAAAAGATGATGGTCACTCAGAATCAGAAGGCACAAGTGTAAGGAGTAAAAAGAGCCTTACGTTCCCTTCGACAATCAATTCCCTTATATAACTAAAGCATTTCTAGACTCGACTTCAACCAATTTGGCTTGGTAATCCTACAGGCAGCCAGGCTCTAATACAAAGATGTTAGGACCCCGATGCTAAGTCACACCGATCTAGCATGCGACACATCATATCACTTTCTGGCCTCACGCGTAGTATTCCCACAGCTACAGCCTTAACTAGGCCGGGACCGTTTGCACCTTTTGGCTCACATATATGATTGCGTTGCTAGTACCCACAAGATAGAGAACTCGGGCCGACATGACTAGTCATAAACCCAAGGTGGCAGAAACTTATAGGGACAAGCATACATGACCCAACAATGCACATGTCGATCAACAGCGAGTGTAGCCGGGCTATAGCAATCTATCAGGACTCCGGTGAACACAACATGACATTTCCCCGAGGGGACAAACATAGGAGCAAAGAAGGACACATGCTGGTAAACCCATCACTACAAAAAAATATTGTTCACTCTGAACTTAACTGAAGAAACTGAACTTTATAGTCAAAACTAAATTTTATTGCTGAAATTGATTGAACTAGTAGCAGAGCATTGCAATAGATGTTTAGGGACTACGAGCACTAGTAGTAGAGAAGCAGTGATCTAAATCAACAACAGCTCGAGTAGGGAACGCACTAGAATGGAGAAAGTCTTGAGTAGCACCGTGAGCGAGTGCTAAACAACAACTCCTGTAGCTGTCGGAGGTCACGCAACAGTAGCAGTAGCGCGAGCAAGAGCAAGAGTAGAGCAGTAGCATGAATGAGAGCAAGAGCGAAGCAGTAGCGCGACCGATAACAATAGCAGAGCAGAGCAGCAGCATGAACGAAAGCAAGAGTAGTGCAGCAGCGTGACCAACAACAAGAACAGAGCCATAGCGTGTGAGAGCCGGAGGAGCAGCAGCAGCAGCGCGAGTGAGATCTGGAGTAGCTGCAGCTAGAGCCGTTCTTGAAGTCATCGCTGACGAAGCAATGACATGGGGGAGAGACGCCGTGGATGAAGTGGCCGGCAACAACGCCATCGATGGAGACCTGCCATGGCTGCTTGAAATCGAGCACCGGCAGACCCGTGAGATCGAATAAAAGATAAAATGCATCAGTGAGTGTAGAACCTCCTTGGTGGCGCCAAGTAGGTCTCGGCTTCATCGGAGGAATTGGTGAGGGTGTTGTGGTTCCGGTGGGGCAGGTCAAGATGGCGGTTTGGGGATGGAGGTCGCGCGATAGACGAGGCGAATGTCGGAGAAGCTCCTTGGAGGTGGAGGACCAGGCGGCTGATCCGGTGGGATGATGAGATCAACGATGGATCCTCACCCGTTGCGATGGATGAGGGACGGCGAGCTCTTGCAGTGGACGACGTCGTCATGGAAGAATCTCCACCTGGACGGCGATCGGAAGGCCGACGGAGGAGCGTGGGGTTTCGCAGGTTTTGGCGGCCTTGGTGTACGTATGGTGTATGTATGGGAGGAGCGTGGGGTTTCGCAGATTTTTGAATCCATGTTATGTTGAATTCGAATATATCGTTAGGTGACCTTATGGTTTATAATGGATGTAGTCCTACATTTTGATCTTCCATCATATATGAACATTTTACTCCATCCGATGAACATATATATTGTCGTCTACCATATGGACAAAATTTGAATCAATTTTCCTTATTTGAATATGATTGTTGTCAAGTTATACCATCATTGAAATATAATCTTGATAACAAAAAAACATGCATATAGTAGTAATCATATTTCACTATGAACTACATGTACCATACGATCTCCAATTCAAATATTTATATCTATTTTTATGTTGAATTCAAATCACAGTACATTGGTCTAGGTAGCGAGATCTTTGGCATAATCTAAACCCTGTTTTCATATGTATAATTTTTGGCTGAATTGGGACAAGTTTTGGTATAAGCTTCATGCGAAACCGGAGATTCTCTCGACAAGCCCCGTGGTTCCGAGAGGGAACGTGTCACCTTTGTGTGTGAAACCATATACGCGGCCTCCCCCATGATTTTCTTTACAGAGGCAACATAGAACTATATGACTGCCCTGTTAAATTTTGGAATTATTCCGGGTTCATTAGGCCTTTTTTATACACTATCAAAACATGCCCGTGCGTTGCACCAGGAGGGAAAAACATCTTTCATACACACATCCCAAAACATCAGCAAACAATATTCTTAAACAAATCTTTATTGACACAATTTCAAACAATATGAAAATCAACTTTAAGCCTCTAGTTTACATAAAACCCGTATCAACAGTTTAATGTGCATCATCGTACAGGGGTTGGTAGTGCACTGTGCAAAATAGAGATGATGATTATGTACCTTTTTTAAACTTTAGGATATGGTTGTTTATTGGAATCAACATCCCCTATAGGGCCAATAATAGATTATGTGAGAGCATCAAACTGTCGTATCTACTAAATTTGAATAGGGAGAAAACATATATAATAGACATTTATTGAATGCCCAACATAGAGAATATATTAATTAAGTTTACATTTTGTTAAAATTTGGAATTATTTCGGGTTTGTTTGGCGTTTTATATATTAATTGAGTTTCTAGACATTTAGTATGCATAATTTAAATTTGAACTGCAAGCACATGCTCCGGTGCATAAAAGTTGGTTGAAAAATCACATGTGTGTCCATGGGTGAATTTCTAGGTCCCATGCAAGAAATGGGAATGAAATTCAACCATCTGGGCATTGTGACTCGGTCGAGAACATTGAGAAACTTGGTTTTCAAATTCCTGTAAATCCAAACCTCGCCTGGAAATCATGAAACTTGGTTTGGTATCATGTCATGGCACTAACATGTTGTGGTAAAAAACTTGGCCGAATTGGAATAACTTTTGGTATAAGCTTCTTACAAACCAGAGCTTCCCTCAAGAAGGCTCGTGGTTCTAAGAGGGAACGTGTCACCTTTGTGTGGGAAGCGATATACGCTGCCCCCCCCCCCCCATTTGCTTTACAGAGGCAACATAGAACAATATGAGTGTCATGTTCAATTTTGGGATTAGGCCGGGTTCGTTTGACCTTTTTAATACATTAATTGAGTTTCTGGTCATTTAATGTGCATAATTCAATTTTGAACTACAAGCACATGCTCCAGTGCACCAAAGTTGGTTGAAATATAACACGTGTGTCTATGCCTGAATTTCTATCTCCCATGCAAGAAATGGGAATGAAATTCAAACATCTGGACATCGTGGCTCGGCTGAGAACATTGTGAAACTTGGTTTTAAAATTCTTGTAAATCCAAAACACGCCTGAAAATCATGAAACTTGGCATGGTGTCATGTCATGGTACTAACATGTTGTGGTAAAAAAATTGGCCGAATTGGAACAAATTTTGGTATAAGCTTCTTATGAACCGTAGCTTCTCTCAACAATGCTCGTCATTCTGAGAGGGAACGTGTCACCTTTGTGTACGAAACGATATAGGTTGCCCCCTGATTTTCTTTACAGAGGGAACATAGAACTATATGAGTGCCATGTTAAATTTTGGAATTATTCTTGGTTCGTTTGGCCTTTTTATACATTAATTAACGTTCTGGTCATTTAATGTGCATAATTCAAATTTGAACTACAAGCACATGCTCTAGTGCACCAAAGTTGGTTGAAAAATCACATGTGTGTCCTTAGGTAAATTTCTAGGTCTCATGCAAGAAATGGGAATGAAATTCAAACATCTGGGCATCATGGCTCGGCCAGAAACATTGAGAAACTTGGTTTTTTAATTCCTGTAAATCGAAAACACACATGAAAATCATGAAACTTGGCTTGGTGTCATGACATGGCACCAACATGTTGTGGTAATTTTGCTGTCCGATTTGTGAAGGCGCATAGATTAACAATCAACAAAGTAATTTTGGAACAAGTGTTGTCACGTTACAACCGGAAACACAAGTATTATTAAAACCATGGGCGTTCTACTTACAATTTATGTGCTGCCACGTGTCCCCTTTTTTTATTAGCTAGGAGGCACCATACAGGGTAGCTATTTGAGTATGGGAGGCGTGCAAGCAAACCCCTGCACATGCTTATTAAGAGGAGAGCCCTTTGACCTCCATCTGCCGCCCACCTCTCTCCCAAGTTTTCCATTAATGGAGCCCAAACCCCTGTTTAATGGCGTGGCTATGTCTCATTCGACTGAGATTTAAGAGAAAAAAAAGAAAATCTGAAAAGAAAATTTTGCATGGATCTTGATGGAAGATCCGACGGACCTATATAGCATCTACTGTGACTTATAGAAAGCCACATGTGGATAATAATTAGGAAATTAATTAAAAAGCCACATGCGGCTACGCCCGAAATACACAAGGGCAAAAGAAGAAGGAAGACAACGGTCTGGCTCGCTGATCTCTACTTTCTTGATGCGTTGCTGCAGGCCGCGGGAACTAGTCTCCGCGGCAAGCGACAATGAGCTCTTTCGTGTTGTCAAGATGTTGCTTGAGAGCATCCACAGATTCCTCCACCAGCCTTTGGCACTCGATGCGGAGCATGTCATTCTCGTCCATAAGTTTCTTTACGATGACGCCGGTCCTCTTCAACAAGGCACTCGTCTCCTCCTGCTACTCTGCACTTCCGAAGATCTTCGCCCTCAGCAGGTCACGCTTGGGCCGGAGCTTCTCATTGCCCTCCCTTAGTTGCCGGATGAGGCAGGCAGCCTATTCTAACGAGGCTTTCATGTCGTCCTGCATCCTTGCCCGACCGGAGATCTGATCCATCTGGCTATGGACGATCGCATGCATGCGCCTGTATGAGTCGTCGCCTGCCCGTGAGACATTTTCCCAAGACGCCGCGGTGCGGCAGGACATCTCTGCTACATTCGTGGAACGGAGGGACATCTCAGCTTCTTCCGCGGCGCAGCCGGACCAGTTTGCTACATCGACGACGCGGGGGACCTCTGTGCTGCTTCGGCAGCACAACGGGACCTCTGTGCTTCTACTTCCGTGCGGCGGGACATGTTGGCTGCTTTCACGGTGAGGTGGGACATCTCTCATGCGTCCGCTTCCATGCTCACCTCTCCCTAGTGGTAATCACTCAGAACTCACACTGGCCATGGCAGACGCAAGGGAAGGATGATGAATGACTTGTTTGTTTTTGTGGATGTGGAGTTGAGGAGGAATGTGCAGTCATCTTGTCATAGTAGTATTTATAACCGAGTACTAATACGCTCCTAAGTGGGATACCGTTTAGGTTGTGATCGGTGTGAACAGGTTTGCAATTAAATATAGCATGGTAGTAATTTAAAATGTGACGAGACGCAAGCTCAAAATTTATTGACGGTTCTAGTTTCAAAGTGCGGCACTATTCCCGGATGGCGTAACGTGGGCACATGTTCTCGGCCGTGGTGTAGCATATGGCATGGTACTTCTTTTTTTACTGTTGTGTACGTGCAATAACTGGCATCGTCGGATACATATCCTACGGTTATTGGGGCGTTCGACAGGAATAGCCTTGTGGCGAGCTATAGACTAGCCTTTTTTCACACACACTACATCGACACATATCATCTCTCTCCCTCTTTCCCACGCACACACCTATCTCTCGGGACTTCTCGCACGCACCATTTCTAGCTCCCTAGTTCGAGTGAACCCACATACACTTGCACACGTCCTCTCTCTAACATGCATCTATAGCTACGAATTGTAGTGTTCTCAACCATCCGATTGGATCTATCATAGGTTTCCTGTTGCTCCTCGGCCTTGAGATTGAGAAGTTTAAAATGCGGAGGCTAAGCTGGAGGCGCAAGGTTTTGGTTAATGTGTGGGCTGCACACGGCACGAACACGACACAAGCTTTGTCTGCCTGGTGCGCAGTTCGTTGAGTTGTCCAAGTATAGACACAACCAGGACCTCCTTGGTATTTGTGCCTCGACTTAAGCGCAGAAAAATTAGGATCGGAGGGAGTACTACTAGTAGTAGTATTACTTTGATGTGTCGCGTCAACACACACAAGCATGCAACACTTCCTGAACAAACAAGCATTTAAGCTGTTATACTTCTAACCCAAAGGATCTTTATATCCAACAGACACAAAATATCCGTTTGACTATTGGAAATTACATTAATTGTGGACCTGATGTCGAAGTAATTGTTGCATCGCCACCAAAACCCACCATCTCTTAAGCTAAAGTAGACTGGGCTAAACTCTATATTAGCATATTACTAAGATAAACAGAAGGCACTGTAGAACAATTTGGGAGGTGAGCTTGTCAATCTGAATGTGGAGGGACACCTTCCTCGACAACCCAGCCCCAGCCAGTACCTTAGGCGGAACTATGAAGAAGGTTAGCTGCTGCACGGCGACATCGCTGGGATGCTTGCTGCTTGTCACCTTCATTTCCACCTTGATGGCGTTGGTCCTGCCTTTGGGCTCTCCCGACGGGCCGTTCGCCCACAGCCTGGCCACGTAGTGCAGTAGTGGGGACACCCCCGCTCTGATGCAGATGAACGACATGGCGATAGGCGCGCCAATGTCGAGCACGTCGCCAACCAAGAAAAATGCACGACTGTCCTCCTTCATGAATAGCAGGAGTCGAGGCTCAGATAGTGGCACTTGCAGCTGGAGCACCTTGCCGTATTGGATTCTGTGAATGGGCATGGGATGTATGGTGCAAATGTGGTAGCAGATCGCCGGTGGCGGGCCTTCGTTGCCGCAGACGGGCACGGGGAATTTGTAGGGCGCGAGTGGACACAAGCTCTGGTGATCGGTGAGCTTGTGGTAAGTGACATAGAGCCCACAACCTTCGTGCGATACTCCACCTCAGTGAGGAGAGGACAACGTCCACCACTGTGTTCTGCACATCGAAGCCACCGCTGCGCTCACACTTCTGGCACTGCCGCTTGTTCCCGGGGTGCTCGATGCGGCAGTACACGTAGGCCAGGTGCCCTCCCTTGCACTACACAAATCAATCAAACAACACATCAATCAAGAAACCTGCACCTTGTTTGATCAGCCGAATGGACGAGGTGTATTCGAACCTCATACACTGGAGGCTTCAAGGGGCGGAGGCATAAGGGGCAGTGGAGCAGGGTGAGGTCCATATAGACCATATAGACCTCCATCGTCAGGTCTTGTTCCGTTGGCATGATCTCGCCCTCCTCATGCACAACCATCTCTCGCTTTAGGGACGGGGCATTACAAAGCTTTACCTTCACATGTTCATACTACTTCATGGTGCATTAATTCAACACATGCAAGTATCAAAAGGAAAGTCATGACATGCATGCATGTGTTGTAATTAATGCATCAGTAAACGCAAATTATTGAAATATATCAAGTGCACTACTTTGATGTGTCGCTTTAACTCGTACAACAACAAGATGTTTGATTCAACGCCCTCTCCCTCGCCCATGAGCATGGTGGCTCGCAGGACTAGGAGGAGATTTCGCTACACGCTCTCCCTCCCGCACGCACTGGACATGCAGCAGTTCATTCGGGGTCAGATGGCCAGAAGCATACTGTAGTACTCCACTGCTGTAGTACCATCATTGTTCGACTTCCCGAAGAGGCGAAGAGCCAAGCGCAACCCGTACGGGGGTGTGGCAGTTTCATGTGTAGAGTAGTCTAGGATAGCATGTATCGTGCCTCTAAGCTTAAAATCGTTGGGGTGAGCTCCATGCTATGAGGCCGTCTCGAAGCATTTTTTGATTAAAATAATCTTCTGGCCATACCTGTCATCCTGGTGATTGTATATTCCAAGCTCATCTGGTCAATACAGGAATATATATTTTAATTTGTGGTTGGGGAAATGTTAGAGGTTGCAGCAAATATATTGTACACTCCCGGTCTTTAAGCCATGTTTAGAGACAAGCATGTGGGGCCAGTGCTATGCTGTGTCGCATCAAATCGTACAATGAGGAGAAGCTTGATCTTACTACTACACGCCTTCTCCCTCTCTCATGCACATGGTGCCTCGCTGACGAGGACACACATTTGCTTACTACAACAAGCTATCCCTCCTGCACGCGGTGGACGGGCATGCAACAGTTGATTCGATATCGTAGAAGTAGTAACATCATTGTTCATCTTCTCGATGAGGCGAAGAGCCAAGCGCAACCCAGATGTGGCAGTTGTTAATGCTCGCGTGGCAGTCTTTGTGTAGGGTTGGGGCATGGTGCGGAGCCTTGGAGCACACATATAGCCAGGCTCTTGCATGAGACAAAATTGCTATGTAAGAAAGCTATAAGCCCACTATTGTAGTACTTGCTAGTATAGCCCTTTAATTGGAAGTAGTATTTGCCTTTCGTGAGATTTCAACAAGTGACTACACCTTAAATGAGTACATATGGAGAAAAATGAGTGAGTCTACACCGTAAAATACATACGTCATTTGCTCATTTTCCTCTTCGCTCACATCGTGCTGGCTCCATTCTGCTTCTCCAATTACTTACTACTACCTCTGCATGCTAATTGAATGCGGAGGCATCATTGACAGTTCAACGTTTCGGGAACCGCTACCCTCTACGTCATTGGCATTCAAGCCGTATCAACGTAAATGCGTGTCAAAAAGAGACTAGTAAGTAGTAGTATACTCCTTGTAACCCGCCACCCTCGTCGACACCGGCTTCGCCTCTCACATGTGCCAGATGATGGTCGACTCCATCCGCAAGTTTACTGGTGTCAAGAAGCGCGCGGACGACCTTGCCGTACTGCTCCAGCCCGCGTGCCCAAGCTCCTTATTGCCTGCCATCCTCATCGGCCTCCATGGTGACAAACTCTTTCAAGACCTGGTGGCCCTGCAGGTGCCGGAGTTCGCGATGAAGAATGTGCACCTCGAGGCCGCGCTCGCCGTGTAGCACCTCGCCACGCAAGAAACCGTCGACCTGCACATCCATGTCTAAGAGGAAACCATCTACATAGGCCACTATAAGGGCAGCAAGGACAGAAAGACATCGGCCTACTTCCAGCGGCTGGAATCTTTGGACGCCATTGTTCAGAAGCACTACGACGTGGCCACGAAAGCCGCTGCTACTTAGCCGCCGTTCGGTGGGCCGGCGCCCTGAGTCGAGGAGGTGGACATCGTTGATAGATGCATCTTTCTTCTTGCCTCCTGTAACCGGCACTGCATCGCCTCGTGGCCTTAATGTTTTATTAGTACTATATGGCATTTTTATTCCAGTCATAATGTTTTCACTATGAGGTGGGGCTGCAGTTGAGCAAACCGACCCTCGGCAAATCCCCACCCCGCCCACCGCGCGTCGGCTGAGCTAAGAATTAGAAGAGAGAAACGAGGGATAAGAGCTAGTTGTAGCACGGACGCTATTCACAGATGTCACTCGTGTTGGTAGAATAGGAGTACTGAGCACTCGTACCACTTTTTTAAGGGAAAAAAGTAGTCATACGTATAGTACCACTAGTTGGGTGTGTGCGACCTATACTTGTTCTCACTTTAGGTCTCCTTTTTGAACAGCAGCTACGCTTCATAGTACATGTTTTTTCAAACATTTATCCTCCTACAAGTACTCCTAGGCTATTTCCACGTGCTCCCTTTCGCCAACATGTGGGACATAGAGCATGTGGGTCATAGTGCATGCATGACTCGGAGCATATGCAATGATGCCGGGGTACTTTACATTTCAGACCTCACGAATTACATGCAAACCCCCTACAGAAGAATAAATAAATTACTACATGAAACCATATTATTCTCGTAGAAACTGAAGCATGTTCATTAAATTTTGGACATAACAAGTTTATAAAAAAATGACCGGACCTAAACCAGTCTAAGGGCCTCTTTGATTCGCGGGATACTATGATGGCGAAGAACCGAGACGAGGAGAACTCTAACTGAGTTAGAGGTTAGAGTTACATTTTAACCCTAAACTAACCCTAAACTAACTCTAACCAAAGAGATGTTTGGATGGCAGGGTTAGATTGACAATAAATGCTCTTTCTCAATCATTTCACTACTTTGGACCCTATTTCCTGCCGGATTTGGTTTGCCCGGCTGTTGTGTGGCCTCCTCCCGCTCACAATTTACAAATCAAGCATACAAAACATGATAAATTTTATTTTTTCCATACAAATGAGATAGCCCACCTAAATATACAAGTCATTAATCAAGCTTCACAAAAAAAATTACACTCCATGAAACAAAGCATGAGCTAACTCATCATAGAAGTCATTCACGATAGGGAGGGAGCCCAGAGCCCCTAACGTGCCCAGGGAGGAGCTCGTCATCGTCGCTCTAGAGGAAGGCTCTGTAGAGCCAAGCCCCAGGACCCCCTCCGACGTCGGCGCTTGCTAGTTGAGGTCGAGACTGTCATGGGTAGCAGGCCGCTTGCCGACAACTGCGAACCGAATCATTGGGCCACTAGAGATAACGCAAGCCTGAAACTGAAATACATAGAGAGGTGAACTGAATCTTTGGGCCTCTAGAAATAATGCTAGGATGAAACTGAAATACCAAGAAAGGTGAACTAAATCTTTGGGCCTCTAGAAAGATTTATTACCTCCTCAAGCAACATCAAACAATTCCATGCATGCACCACAATCTATACCAAGTTTAATCAGGATCTACTTTTCCAAATCAGAATTAGCACTAGAGTAAGCAAGATCAGTGATATGGCTACGAGACAGAGAAGAAATGAACAAACACACCCTTCTCCCGACCTCCCTGGTAGATGCGCCGCGGCCGCGTACTACAGATGGAGAAAAACGACCGGTGAAGGGGGAGTGGGGCGAGCATTGAAGGCCGGAGGGAGAGGGCGGCTGGAGGAGGGCGTCGGAGGCCGGAGGGAGAGGGCGAGGGCGAGTGGAGGAGCAGCTCCTTGGGAGGGCCGCGCGATGGAGAACAGAGAGGAGTCGTGTGAGGGGGGGGGGGTGCGGAGGGAGCGATCTGGTGCGGGCAGGAGAGATTTTTTTAGTTCTCTTTTAGTGGGCCTAAGGAGAACTAACCCAATTAGAACCTCTCCACCGGGCTAGTTTTTTTAGCTGGGTTAGAGCAAACCAGCTCAAACTAACCCCTCCTGTTCGGATACTTTGAGGCTATTTCAACCCAAACTAGCTGTAACTTAGGGATCCTAACAAAGAGGAGTAGTCCTGTACATGCTACAGATTGGACTATAGCACATTGTTTTTTATGGCCATATCACCACATTGCTTTCTAATGCTGGTTCACTGGGTTGCCGTGGTTCGCACTACTAGTTCACTCAGGGATCCAAACAAAGAGGAGTATGGCCTATCGCCTGCTGGTTCAATGCGCTGTCGTGGTTCGCACTCGTCCGACATGAGTATTAGTACTAGTATATAAAATATATATACCACATGATTCTTTGCTCCTTCTTACGTACTTCGGCGACATGTGGGAGAGCCAGCATCCGGGTCAACATGTTATGCACCAGATTAGAGTGGGGAACAGAAGGGGGGCATCACCCCGGTCGTAGCGCTAGTAATTCATGACTATAGTGAGTAGTCATATCACAAGTCTTTCCAGCAGTAACGCGCCATCAAATCGCATAGCCCGACCTTTCAAGTAGTAAGTAAGTTGAATTCGCTACTCCCTCACCCTCCTCGCCTCTCTGTCAAACCGCCTATGTGAAAACTGCCGCGCGTACTGCCCAGGAAAATCCCCGCACTGAACTCTTAACTATGTGAAAATAGTTCGAGCTTGTTCGTTCTATATAAATACTAGTACTGTATGTTTATTCACCCGTGGGGCTGTTCAATGAATGGAGGGCCAGGGAGCACAAGTGAACAATACTACTACCAGTAAGTAGGAGTCGTACAGTTACTCACGTTAAATAGAGAGTTTGTTTTCTTTAATGCCACAAACACAAATTGAAACGCTAGCTTGTTGTGGAGAGAGAAAGCTAATCACAACACTATATATGTAGGCAGGGGCCTGAGCGCTTGCTTTACTAGGGTTTCTCTCTTCATTCCCTCATCCTCTCCAGATCTAAACAAGACAGTGGTAGAGACATTTTCTCTCTGCTCACCGATGGTCACAAATCTGGTCGGTATGTGTAGATGACTAGGTGCATCGTTCACGCGGTCATCGTCGGTGACAGAGGAAACCCACAGCTACCAGCGGGGCGCGATTCTCTACCATGACGTTCTCTCAGACACAGCGCCGGCTCGGGAGGTCCTCTGACCCTTCTTCCTCCTTGCGATATTGTGCGCAGATCCAACCGGCCGCCGCCGACATCCCGACAACCCTCGGGTATAAGTTCTTCGAAAGTGGCCTTGCTATACTGCCCCAGCTCCCCACATGTCTACATGTGCATCTTTTTCTACTTCCATCAGCTCTTCCAAAGCCAGCTAAATTTTTAGTATTATTAGGGGTAAATCTACTTCATGCATTCGAATCTAGGACTTGGTTCAAACAATGAAGAAAGGGGGAAAGTCGTACCATGAATCTAGGACTTCATTCAAAGAGGAAATAACATGGGGAAAGTAGTAGAGACCGGATACCCAACTGGTCGCTTGGTTGAAAAGGGATATAATGGGAAAAACACAGTACAAACTAGCTAAGGAGCAGATCTATTATTGGTTGAAAAAAGGGTAGAAAGTGGCGGCTTGTGGACAAGTAAATAGAGTATGTCCAGGATTAGATTTGCTACCCTCACATAGTAAAAGGTCTCCAGGATTAGATTTGCTGCCCTCACATAGTAAAAGGTCTCTAGGATTAGATTTGCTGCCCTCACTGAGCATGAACAAACTCGGCATCACCACTTTATGCCTCCTTGTAGGTACATTGTGCTGATGCATCCACTGTCGCATGTCCTTATACCAACTTTTTCCTGTTGTTGATGTAAGGGCGCATGTAAAATGAAGCAATCACACTATTACCTTAAGGACATGTCTAACCAGTGTTATTCCAATGCCTCCAGTGATATGATGCAATTAAATTGTGTTACAAATGGCACTCCTGCTATTTTCACCAGTATGATAAATAATTTGCTTCTTTACGCTGCTGAGTGTCCTAGTGTCCCCATGGTCCCATGCGCTTAAACCAACTCTTTAGCTGTTGTTGATTTACTATATCTGGTAAACAAGCAATGCCACCATTAAAGTAATCCCATATTTGAGAAATGTCATTGTTGATCGTAATGCTTCCGGTAACATGAAGCATTGATGACGTTTTAAAATTTCTACTGTCCTTGCATGATTGCCATGAACATAATTAAGATGCTTCTTTTCATTTTGTGTATGTTTCGTATCTTCTTATTGACCAACAACTGTTTACTTTCTATATTTTTGTGCAGATAGGGATATCCATTTCACCTTATTGCTATTGTGACCTTTTGGTGAACTGCACAAAACAATTTTTCGGAATGAGTGCCTTGTGCAGTTCAACTAAAATGTCATGTGGGGGACATCTCTCAATTTTGTGGAACTGCACAAAATGGTGATTGGAGTTTCCAAAATCTCCGTCAAATTCTGTGGGTAATCTCGTGCAACATTTTATTAGCCTTTGCAAGATGAGCCATCACTGTCACCACAATGGTACTTTATTTTAGTGGAACTGCAGAAAAGCATAACAAAATTATAGTTTCACCTTACATGAGCAGGACACCCAACCTTAATGTTGCTCAATTTTTGTGCAAGTACTAAAGAAGAACTTGTCAGCTAACAAGAGCAAGTACTTCTTGCTAGCTGAATGATGCAGTCTTTGCTTCATTTCATGTGAACTACAGAAAAAGTGGCAAGAATTAAATCATCAAGAGGAGCTGCAGGTTGACTTCCACTAGTGTCACTATTTGTTGGGATCTATGGTAGCGTGCGTTGACTGCAAATTAAAATTTTGCTACGCGCAGAACAACCAAGAACATGCTATGGGAGATGGATCACAGTTTGTCACCACTAGACGTGCAGTGTCATGCAACGGAAGAAGAGTTGGGGCAGAGCGTCTGCATTTATCGTCTCCACCTCATCCGATCTCCCTCGTACAGTCGGTAGTCGGTTCCCACGTACAGTTTCGCCAGAGCGGCGCAAGTGCACCGCCTCTAACGTGTTGGGGAACGTTGCAGAAAACAAAAATTTTCCTACTCGTTTCACCAAGATCATCTAGGAGTTCATCTAGCAACGAGTGATTAGATGCATCTACATACCTTTGTAGATCGCGCACGGAAGCGTTCAAAAGAACGGTGATGATGTAGTCGTACTCGACGTGATCCAAATCACCGATGACCAGCGCCGAACGGACGGCACCTTCGTGTTCAACACACGTACGGGACGGGAGACGTCTCCTCCTTCTTGATCCAGCAAGGGGGGAGGAGAGGTTGATGAAGATCCAGCAGCACGACGGCGTGGTGGTGGATGTAGGGTGTCACAGCAGCAGGGCTTCGCCGAGACTACGAGGGAGAGACGTAACGGGGAGAGATGGAGGCGCCAGGGGCTGGTGTAAAATCCCTCCTCTCCCCCCCACTATATATAGGGGTGCCAGGGGGGCGCCGGCCCTAGTAGATGGCATCTACTAGGGGGGCGGCGGCCAAGGGGAGGTTTCCCTCCCCCCCCCCCCAAGGCACCTAGGGGTGCCTTCCACCACATGGACTCTTCCATGGTGGAAACCCTAGGCGCATGGGCATATAGGGGCTGGTGCCCTTGGCCCATCTAGGCCAAGGCGCACCCCCTACAGCCCATGTGGCCCCCCGGGACAGGTGGCCCCACCCGGTGGACCCCCGGGACCCTTCCGGTGGTCCCGGTACAATACCGATAACCCTGAAACTTGTCCCGATGCCCGAAATAGCATTTCCTATATATAATTCTTTACCTCCGGACCATTCCGGAACTCCTCGTGACGTCCGGGATCTCATCCGGGACTCCGAACAACATTCGGGTTTCTGCATATACATATCTTCATAACCCTAGCGTCACCGAACCTTAAGTGTGTAGACCCTACGGGTTCGGGAGACAAGCAGACATGACCGAGACGACTCTCCAGTCAATAACCAACAGCGGGATCTGGATACCCATGTTGGCTCCCACATGCTCCACGATGATCTCATCGGATGAACCACGATGTTGAGGATTTAATCAATCCCGTACGCTATTCCCTTTGTATATCGATATGTTACTTGCCCGAGATTCGATCGTCGGTATCCCAATACCTCGTTCAATCTCGTTACCGGCAAGTCACTTTACTCGTACCGTAATGCATGATCCCGTGACCAGACACTTGGTCACTCTGAGCTCATTATGATGATGCATTACCGAGTGGGCCCAGTGATACCTCTCCGTCATACGGAGTGACAAATCCCAGTCTTGATCCATGTCACCCAACAGACACTTTCGGAGATACCCGTAGTCTACCTTTATAGTCACCCAGTTACGTTGTGACGTTTGGCATACCCAAAGCACTCCTATGGTATCCGGGAGTTAGACGATCTCATGGTCTAAGGAAAAGATACTTGACATTGGAAAACTCTAGCAAACGAACTATACGATCTTGTGCTATGTTTAGGATTGGGTCTTGTCCATCACATCATTCTCCCAATGATGTGATCTCGTTATCAATGACATCCAGTGTCCATAGTCAGGAAACCATGACTATCTGTTGATCAACGAGCTAGTCAACTAGAGGCTCACTAGGGACATGTTGGTGTCTGTTATTCACACATGTATTACGATTTCCGGATAACACAATTATAGCATGAATAAAGACAATTATCATGAACAAGGAAATATAATAATAATGCTTTTATTATTGCCTCTAGGGAATATTTCCAACAGTCTCCCACTTGCACTAGAGTCAATAATCTAGTTACATTGTGATGAATCGAACACCCATGGAATTCTGGTGTTGATCATGTTTTGCTGTAGGGAGAGGTTTAGTCAACGGATCTGCTATATTCAGGTCCGTATGTACTTTACAAATCTCTATGTCTCCATCTTGAACATTTTCACGAATGGAGTTGAAGCGACGCTTGATGTGCCTTGTCTTCTTGTGAAACCTGGGCTCCTTGGCAAGTGCAATAGCTCCAGTGTTGTCACAGAAGAGCTCGATTGGCCCCGACGCATTGGGTATGACTCCTAGGTCGGTGATGAACTCCTTCACCCATATTGCTTCATGTGCTGCCTCCGAGGCTGCCATGTACTCCGCTTCACATGTAGATCCCGCCACGATGCTTTGCTTGCAACTGCACCAGCTTACTGCCCCACCATTCAAAATATACACGTATCCAGTTTGTGACTTAGAGTCATCCAGATCCGTGTCGAAGCTAGCGTCGACGTAACCCTTTACGACGAGCTCTTCGTCACCTCCATAAACGAGAAACATTTCCTTAGTCCTTTTCAGGTACTTCAGGATATTCTTGACCGCTGTCCAGTGTTCCTTGCCGGGATTACTTTGGAACCTTCCTACCAAACTGACGGCAAGGTTAGCATCAGGTCTGGTACACAGCATGGCATACATAATAGAACCTATGGCTGAGGCATAGGGGATGACGCTCATCTCTTCTATATCTTCTGCCGTGGTCGGACATTGAGCTGAGCTCAATTTCATACCTTGTAACACAGGCAAGAACCCCTTCTTGGATTGATCCATATTGAACTTCTTCAATATCTTATCAAGGTATGTGCTTTGTGAAAGACCTATGAGGCGTCTCGATCTATCTCTATAGATTTTGATGCCTAATATATAAGCAGCTTTTCCAAGGTCCTTCATTGAAAAACTTTTATTCAAGTAGGCCTTGATGCTGTCCAAGAGTTCTATATCATTTCCCATCAAAAGTATGTCATCTACATATAATATGAGAAATGCTACAGAGCTCCCACTCACTTTCTTGTAAACGCAGGCTTCTCCATAAGTCTGTGTAAACCCAAACGCTTTGATCATCTCATCAAAGCGAATGTTCCAACTCCGAGATGCTTGCACCAGCCCATAAATCGAGCGTTGGAGCTTGCACACTTTGTCAGCATTCTTAGGATCGACAAAACCTTCCGGCTGTATCATATACAATTCTTCCTTAAGGAAACCATTAAGGAATGCCGTTTTGACGTCCATTTGCCATATTTCGTAATCATAGAATGCGGCAATTGCTAACATGATTCGGACGGACTTCAGCTTCGCTACCGGTGAGAAAGTCTCATCGTAGTCAACCCCTTGAACTTGTCGATAACCCTTAGCGACAAGCCGAGCTTTATAGATGGTCACATTACCATCCGCGTCTGTCTTCCTCTTAAAGATCCATTTATTTTCTATGGCTTGCCGCTCAACGGGCAAGTCAGTCAAAGTCCATACTTTGTTTTCATACATGGATCCTATCTCGGATTTCATGGCTTCTAGCCATTTGTCGGAATCCGGGCCCGCCATCACTTCTTCATAGTTCGAAGGTTCACCGTTGTCTAACAGCATGATTTCCAAGACAGGGTTGCCATACCATTCTGGTGCGGAACGTGTCCTTGTGGACCTTCAAATTTCAGTAGGGGCTTGATCAGAAGTATCTTGATCATTGTCATTAACTTCCTCTCTAGTCGGTGCAGGCACCTCAGGAACATTTTCTTGAGTTGCGCCATTTTCCGGTTCAAGAGGTAATACTTCATCAAGCTCTACTTTCCTCCCACTTACTTCTTTCGAGAGAAACTCTTTCTCCAGAAAGGACCCATTCTTGGCAACAAAGATCTTGCCTTCGGATCTGAGGTAGAAGGTGTACCCAATAGTTTCTTTCGGGTATCCTATGAAGATGCATTTTTCCGACTTGGGTTCGAGCTTTTCAGGTTGAAGTTTCTTGACATAAGCATCGCATCCCCAAACTTTTAGAAACGACAGCTTAGGTTTCTTCCCAAACCATAATTCATACGGTGTCGTCTCAATAGATTTCGACGGAGCCCTATTTAAAGTGAATGCGGCAGTCTCTAAAGCATAGCCCCAAAAAGAAAGCGGTAAATCGGTAAGAGACATCATAGATCGCACCATATCTAACAGAGTGCGATTACGACGTTCGGACACACCATTACGCTGAGGTGTTCCAGGCAGCGTGAGTTGTGAAACTATTCCACATTTTCTTAAGTGTGCCCCAAACTCGTGACTCAAGTATTCTCCTCCACGATCTGATCGTAGAAACTTGATTTTCCTGTCACGTTGATTTTCAACCTCACTCCGAAATTCCTTGAACTTTTCAAAGGTTTCAGACTTGTGTTTCATTAAGTAGATATACCCATACCTACTTAAATCATCAGTGAGGGTGAGAACATAACGATAGCCACCGCGAGCCTCAACACTCATTGGACCGCACACATCAGTATGTATGATTTCCAATAAGTCGGTTGCTCGCTCCATTGTTCCTGAGAACGGAGTCTTGGTCATTTTACCCATAAGGCATGGTTCGCATGTGTCAAATGATTCATAATCAAGAGACTCTAAAAGTCCATCAGCATGGAGCTTCTTCATGCGTTTGACACTTATGTGACCAAGGCAGCAGTGCCACAGGTATGTGGGACTATCATTATCAACCTTACTTCTTTTGGTACTCACATTATGGACATGTGTAGCATCACGTTCGAGATTCATAAAGAATAAACCATTCACCATAGGAGCATGACCATAAAACATATCTCTCATAAAAATGGAACAACCATTATTCTCAGATTTAAAAGAGTAGCCATCTCGAATTAAACGAGATCCCGATACAATGTTCATGCTCAAAGCTGGCACTAAATAACAATTATTAAGGTTTAAAACTAATCCCGAAGGGAGATGCAGAGGTAGCGTGCCGACGGCGATCACATTGACCTTGGAACCATTCCCGACGCGCATCGTCACCTCGTCCTTTGCCAGTTTCCGCTTATTCCGCAGCCCCTGCTTTGAGTTACAAATGTGAGCAACTGCACCGGTATCAAATACCCAGGAGCTACTACGGGCACTAGTAAGGTACACATCAATTACATGTATATCACATATACCTTTTGTTTTGCCGGCCTTCTTATCCGCTAAGTACTTAGGGCAGTTCCGCTTCCAGTGGCCGCTTCCCTTGCAATAAAAGCACTCAGTCTCGGGCTTGGGTCCATTCTTTGGTTTCTTCCCGGAAGCTTGCTTGTCGAGCGTGGCAACCTCCTTGCCGTCCTTCTTGAAGTTCTTTTTACCCTTGCCTTTCTTGAACTTAATGGTTTTATTGACCATCAGCACTTGATGTTCCTTCCTGACTTCTACCTCTGCTGATTTCAGCATAGCAAATACTTCAGGAATGGTCTTTTCCATCCCCTGCATATTGAAGTTCATCACAAAGCTCTTGTAGCTTGGTGGAAGCGACTGGAGGATTCTGTCAATGACCGCATCATCCGGGAGATTAACTCCCAGCTGAGTCAAGCGGTTATGCAACCCAGACATAGTGAGTATGTGCTCACTGACAGAACTGTTTTCCTCCATCTTACAGCTGAAGAATTTGTCGGAGACTTCATATCTCTCGACCCGGGCATGAGCTTGGAAAACCATTTTCAGCTCTTCGAACATCTCATATGCTCCATGTCTCTCAAAACGCTTTTGGAGCCCCGGCTCTAGGCTATAAAGCATGCCGCACTGAACGAGGGAGTAGTCATCGGAACGTGCCTGCCAAGCGTTCATAACATCTTGTTCTGCAGGGAGAATGAGTGCGTCACCAAGCGGTGCTTGTAGGACATAATCTTTCTTGGCAGCTATGAGGATGATCCTCAGGTTCCGGACCCAGTCCGTATAGTTGCTGCCATCGTCTTTCAGCTTAGTTTTCTCTAGGAACGTGTTGAAGTTGAGGACTACGTTGGCCATTTGATCTACAAGACATATTGTAAAATATTTTAGACTAAGTTCATGATAATTGAGTTCAACTAATCAAATTATTAATGAACTCCTACTTAGATTAGACATCCCTCCAGTCATCTAAGTATTACATGATCCGAGTTTAACTAGACCGTGTCCGATCATCACGTGAGACGGACTAGTCAACGTCGGTGAACATCTTCATGTTGATCGTATCTACTATATGACTCATGCTCGACCTTTCGGTCTTCTGTGTTCCGAGGCCATGTCTGTACATGCTAGGCTCGTCAAGTCAACCTAAGTGTTTGCATGTGTAAATCTATCTTACACCCGTTGTATGTGAACGTCTGAATAAAACACCCGATCATCACGTGGTGTTTTGAAACAGCGAACTGTCGCAACGGTGCACAGTTAGGGGGAACACTTCTTGAAATTATTGTGAGGGATCATCTTATTTACTACCGTCGTTCTAAGTAAACAAGATGCAAAACATGATAAACATCACATGCAATCAAATAATAAACGTGACATGATATGGCCATTATCACATAGCTCCTTTGATCTCCATCTTGGGGCTCCATGATCATCTTGTCACCGGCTTGACACCATGATCTCCATCATCGTGTCTCCATGAAATTGCTCGCCAACTATTACTTCTACTACTATGGCTAACGCGTTTAGCAATAAAGTAAAGTAATTTACATGGCGTTTCTTGATGACACGCAGGTCATATAAAAGAATAAAGACAACTCCTATGGCTCCTGCCGGTTGTCATAGTCATCGACATGCAAGTCGTGAATCCTATTACAATAGCATGAACATCTCATACATCACATATAGATCATTCATCATTCATCACAACTTTGGCCATATCATATCACAAACCACTTGCTGCAAAAACAAGTTAGACGTCCTCTAATTGTTGTTGCAAGTTTTACGTGGCTGAATTAGGGTTCTAGAAAGAACGTTTTCTTACCTACGTTAAAGCCACAACGTGATTTGTCAACTTCTATTTACCCTTCATAAGGACCCTGTTCATCGATTCCGCTCCAACTAAAGTAGGAGAGACAGACACCCGCCAGCCACCTTATGCAACTAGTGCATGTTAGTCGGTGGAACCGGTCTCACGTAAGCGTACGTGTAAGGTTGGTCCGGGCCGCTTCATCCCACAATACCGCTGAAGCAAGAAAGGACTAGTAACGGCAAGAAAGTTGACAAATCTACGCCCACAACAAATTGTGTTCTACTCGCGCAAGAAGAACTACGCATAGACCTAGCTCATGATGCCACTGTTGGGGAACGTTGCAGAAAACAAAAAATTTCCTACTCGTTTCACCAAGATCATCTAGGAGTTCATCTAGCAACAAGTGATTAGATGCATCTACATACCTTTGTAGATCGCGCACGGAAGCGTTCAAAAGAACGGTGATGATGTAGTCGTACTCGACGTGATCCAAATCACCGATGACCAGCGCCGAACGGACGGCACCTCCGCGTTCAACACACGTACGGGACGGGAGACGTCTCCTCCTTCTTGATCCAGCAAGGGGGGAGGAGAGGTTGATGAAGATCCAACAGCACGACGGTGTGGTGGTGGATGCAGGGCGTCACAGCAGTAGGGCTTCGCCGAGACTACGAGGGAGAGACGTAACGGGGAGAGATGGAGGCGCCAGGGGCTGGTGTAAAATCCCTCCTCTCCCCCCCACTATATATAGGGGTGCCAGGGGGGCGCCGGCCCTAGTAGATGGCATCTACTGGGGGGGCGGCGGCCAAGGGGAGGTTTCCCTCCCCCCCAAGGCACCTAAGGGTGCCTTCCACCACATGGACTCTTCCATGGTGGAAACCCTAGGCGCATGGGCCTATAGGGGCTGGTGCCCTTGTCCCATCTAGGCCAAGGCGCACCCCCTACAGCCCATGTGGCCCCCCGGGACAGGTGGCCCCACCCGGTGGACCCCCGGGACCCTTCCGGTGGTCCCGGTACAATACCGATAACCCCGAAACTTGTCCCGATGCCCGAAATAGCATTTCCTATATATAATTCTTTACCTCCGGACCATTCCGGAACTCCTCGTGACGTCCGGGATCTCATCCGGGACTCCGAACAACATTCGGGTTTCTGCATATACATATCTTCATAACCCTAGCGTCACCGAACCTTAAGTGTGTAGACCCTACGGGTTCGGGAGACAAGCAGACATGACCGAGACGACTCTCCGGTCAATAACCAACAGCGGGATCTGGATACCCATGTTGGCTCCCACATGCTCCACGATGATCTCATCGGATGAACCACGATGTCGAGGATTTAATCAATCCCGTAGGCTATTCCCTTTGTCTATCGATATGTTACTTGCCCGAGATTCGATCGTCGGTATCATAATACCTCGTCCAATCTCGTTACCGGCAAGTCACTTTACTCGTACCGTAATGCATGATCCCGTGACCAGACACTTGGTCACTCTGAGCTCATTATGATGATGCATTACCGAGTGGGCCCAGCGATACCTCTCCGTCATACGGAGTGACAAATCCCAGTCTTGATCCATGTCACCCAACGGACACTTTCGGAGATACCCGTAGTCTACCTTTATAGTCACCCAGTTACGTTGTGACGTTTGGCATACCCAAAGCACTCCTATGGTATCCGGGAGTTACACGATCTCATGGTCTAAGGAAAAGATACTTGACATTGGAAAACTCTAGCAAACGAACTATACGATCTTGTGCTATGTTTAGGATTGGGTCTTGTCCATCACATCATTCTCCCAATGATGTGATCTCGTTATCAATGACATCCAGTGTCCATAGTCAGGAAACCATGACTATCTGTTGATCAACGAGCTAGTCAACTAGAGGCTCACTAGGGACATGTTGGTGTCTGTTATTCACACATGTATTACGATTTCCGGATAACACAATTATAGCATGAATAAAGACAATTATCATGAACAAGGAAATATAATAATAATGCTTTTATTATTGCCTCTAGGGCATATTTCCAACATAACGGTATCCGCACATATAGGAGGAACACCGTGCGATGGACTGCTAGGTCCGGTCACAAAGTCAGCGACGAGTGGAGGTGTCTATTCGCAACACATGCAAACCCTAGTGATAGCACTGAAGCGGTCAACCACGTGAGTTAACGGCACCTCCACTTTATATAGGCGTCCGTCACGGGCTCAACACTTGGGCCTCGCACGGACCCTAAAGCCCATAAGTCTACTCGGCCACAATCGGAATACATCTCGGATCACATCCAATCATGTGTCCTCGGATCCGACCTCGTAGGTTCCTTCCCTTAAGCACGCGACCCCTTAGGTTCAAGCCGGCTTGGTCGTAGTTCGGATCACCTCCGGACTGCATAGTTGGTAGCGGCCTCTAGCAAGGCATGCCGAACACCAAACAGACTATGAAGCTGGTTAGGCGAACCTATACATCATACTTCCATTCGTTTTGCCACATGATATATGTTGTCGGGTTCAAGGCGAGTCTGTCATCCTTGTGCTAGCCCGACCTCTTTCTCGTTCCAATGATGCCGACCACAAACCGGATTATCTCATAATCCTTGTCGCATGGCCATGCTTATCCTGGTCGGATCACACGAGGGGCCAAGAGTATATATCTCCTGATCGGAGGGGCAAATCCCATCTTGCTCGACCACGTCTCGCAGCATGGTTCTGGACAAACCCGAAACCTACTTGTATTACTACCCAGTTATGGAGTAGCGTTTGTTCGGCCCAAAGCAAGTCTGTCACCATCCCGAGTACATGTGTCAGCTCAGGTCTTAGGACATAGAACATATGTTGTACTAGAGACTCACAGATGACATATCGCTACGTCTCATAGTTGGGTCTGTCCGACTCGGACCTTATCTCGACTCGGATCCGACTACGTTGAATCCGACCAGATCCTTCCAAGTCCGTATTATCCGGTTAGCATCCAATGCTCCATGCCTAGTGAGACCAAGCCATCGACCGTGTCATAGCTAGTCAAGATGGTTGCACGTTCACACAGCCCTTTCGACTAGGGACCTTTTAGGACAGTCAGCATACAATACATAGTCCCACAAACAAGTCACGTGCTTGCTGATACACATCATTGATAATGTCCAAGGACTATCTTTATTCATAAACACATAGGAAATATCATCATACATGATTTCCTCTAGGGCATATCTCCAACAGTCTGCCACTTGCACTAGAGTCAATCAAATAGACATCGAATGCCCATAGCTCTAACCTGCCCCTCATGCTTGGGTTGTGGAAGCGGCTTAGTCAACGGATCCGCAACATTTGCATCCGTGTGAATTTTGCATCACTCTACATCACCACTCTTTACGGTCTTTTGTATCGGGTGATATTTCCGATCTATGTGTCTGGCCTTGTGGTGATTCCTCGGCTCCTTGGCTTGTGCGATGGCACCAAAATTATCACAATAAAGGTCCAACGGTTTTACCGAGGCTGGGAAAATACCAAGATCATCCAGAAAGTTCTAGATCTAAACACCTTCCTTTGCAGCTTCACAAGCCGCAATGTATTCGGCTTCTGTAGTAGAATCGGCCACCGTATCTTGTTTCGAACTCACCCAGCTCATTGCTCCTCCGTTCATGACGTACACGAATCCGGACTGTGATCGAAAATCATCTCTGTCGATTTGGAAACTGGCATCGGTGTAACACCTTACGACAAGTTCTTCCTCACCTCCATAAACTAGGAGCATCTCTTTAGTACTTTTCAGGTACTTCAAAATAGTATTTACCGCTGCCCAGTGACTCTCACCTGGGTTGGCATGGTATCTACTTGTTAGGATTATTGCAAAATCAACATCGGGCCGCGTACATATCATGGCATACATGATGGATCCGATTGCCGAGGCATACGAAATCCTACTCATCCTACTTCGCTCATCAGATGTCGAAGGACTCTGGGTCTCGCTTAGCCTTATACCATGTGAGACAGGCAAGAAACCTTTCTTGGCCTCACTCATGTTGAACCACTTCAACACATTATCTATGTATGTGCTTTGGCTCAAGCCAAGCAGCCTCCTCGATCTATCTCTATAGATCTTGATGCCTAAAATGTAAACTGCCTCACCAAGGTCCTTCATTGAAAACTTGCCATTCAATGATTCCTTGACCGAGTTTAGCATCGAAACATCATTTCCGGTCAGTAGTATGTCATCCACATACAAGATCAAAAACACTATCGAGCTCCCACTTAACTTCTTGTATAAACAAGAGTCCTCTTTGCTTTTGATGAAACCGAAACCAGTGACGACCTCATCAAAACGAATGTTCCATCTCCGAGATGCTTGCCTCAACCCATAAATGGATCGCTTGAGCTTGCATACCTTACTAGTGCTAGTCGGATCGACAAAACCCTCGGGATGTAACATATACACGTCCTCGGTTAAATTTCCATGAAGGAAAGCCGTCTTGACATCCATCTGCCATATCTCGTAATCGAAATATGCAGCTATAGCTAGTAAGATCCTCACCGACTTCAACATTGCTACCAGCGAGTAAGTCTCGTCATAGTCAATTCCTTGAACTTGTCCATAACCCTTAGCGACAAGCCGAGCTTTGTGGATATGAACATTTCCATCCACATCGGTTTTCTTCTGAAAGACCCATTTGCAACCAATGCCCGTTACGCCAGGCGGCGGATCAACCAAGTCCCAGACTTGATTCTCGTCCATGGACCTTAAATCGGATCTCATGGCCTCCAGCCATGCCTCGGAATCTGGTCTCATCATCGCTTCCGCATACGTGGTCGGCTCGTCACTTTTTAGCAACAATACATCACGACAATACATCACGGACTCTGCGCAATCTCTCTGACCTCTGTGGTTCCGGTGACGCTGCCACTATGGGTTCCCTGACAGACTCTGGTATGATCTCATCACTAGTCGAGCCGTCCCCGAGTGGCCCTCGAATTTCTTTGATTCGGACCGTCCTCCCACTAGCCGCCCGACTGAGAAACTCTTTCTCAAGGAAAACCCCGTTCCGAGCAACAAACACTTTGTTCTCTTCCCGGTTGTAGAAGCTATATCCCAAGGTTTCCCTAGGATATCCCACGAATATGCATTTATTCGACTTGGGTGTAAGCTTGTCTGACATAAGTTTCTTGACAAATCCTTCACAACCCCAAATCTTTGTAAAAGACAAACTGGGACTCTTCCTGGTCCACATCTCATGTGGTGTCTTGTCTACGGATTTTGATGGTACACTATTAAGTGTGAAAGCTGCAGTCTCTAGAGCGTATCCCCAGAATGACAAGGGTAAATCCGATTTTCTCATCATAGTTCGAACCATGTCCAACAAGGTACGATTCTTCTGTTCCGATACACCATTTCTCTGTGGCATACCCGGAGGTGTGAGATGAGGTACTATACCTCTGCTTTTTTTATGATCACCAAAGTCCTGGCTCATGTACTCACCTCCACGATCAGATCGCAGAAGTTTTGTAGTCTTGCCGAGCTGATTCTCAACCTCGTTTCAAAACTCTTTGAAATTTTCAAAAGTTTCCGACTTGTGCCTCATCAAATAGATATATCCATATCTACTCAAGTCATCGGTAAATTTCATGAAGTACTGATAGCCACCTCTGGCAGTTTTGCTCATTGGTCCACACACATCACTGTGTATCAGTTCCAACAGCTCGGATGCCCTCTCACAACTCTTTGCGAAATGAGACTTAGTCATCTTGCCGAGCAAGCATGATTCGCATGTCTCGAACGACCCAAAGTCGTTCGAAGTTAGGAGTCCATTGTCACATCCCTAGTCTGGTATGACCTAGACTAGCTAGTCAGTTGTGCATCATATTTAAATTTCATTTAAATTTGAAATGAGGATTGGTGGAACCCTCAGAATCTTTTTTTAAAATGACCCAAATAAAGATTTCTCCAAAAGGGTCCAAGAAAATGCTCATGTTGCCTCTGAAAATATTGGACAGAGATAAAAATCAAAACAATATTTTTAGGAGCTCATGGATATTTATTTTGGCCATTTGGATTAATTCGATAAATATTTGTATTGGAAATATATTTCTATATATATGAAATATGGTCCAAAAATTATGCCAATTATAAAAGAGCTCTGGAATAATATATCTAGTTCCTGCAAAAATTGGCATAAGAAAATTAAATGATTTGATATATTTATTAAATCAAAACAAATGTCAGAAAATTTAGAAAACAAAATTTAAAAAAAAATGCCTACCTGTGCTCACCTGAGGCCTGGCACTGTGCGGCCCAGCTGGCCGGCCCAGCCGACTGGCTAGCGCCAGTCGTCCTCCACCTCCCGCCAGGAGGCCAGAGGCGTGTGGCCGGCGCGTGCGCACCGCCGTGCCGCCACGGCACCTGCCTGCCTGTCCTCCCCCCCCCCCCGACGCCTGGACGTCCGGAACGTCGCCACGCGCTGCCCCGCACCGCTCTCACTCCCTCTCCCTCGCCCTCCTCCTCTCCCCCTGCTCTCTCTCCCTCTCACCCGAAGCACTGCCGCCGCCGCAGCTCGCCACCGACGCGCTCCCCGCCGTCCCCTCGCCCCTCCGTAGAGCCCCCGAGCTCCGCCGCGACCCCCTCTACCTCCTCGTCGAGCCAAGCAAGACGGAGCATCCCGTGGAGCCATCGCCGTCGCCATCCTCGCCTCCGGCCGCCGTGGGTACTCGCCGTCGATTCGGGAGCTTCCGGGCATCCCCGACCTCGTCCTCGCGCTCGCTGGATCCGCGGTGAGCTCCTCCACCGTTCCCCTCTCTTCTCCCTCCCGTTCCCGTGCCGTAGCGCCGCTCCCCACCACGGCCGAAGCCTCTCGCCACCGTCCATGTCGCCGTCGCCGTCTCGGCCCGCCTCCACCCAAACCAAGCATCCCTTCGCGCTCCTGGTGCCACGAGGGTGCCGCCGAGCCCCTCAGGTGGCCTCCCCGTGCCCCGCAGCCCGATCCCGCTCGCGCCCGAACTCCGGCCGCCGCCCCGAGCTTCGCTCCGGCGAGCTCCGGCCTCCCCCGCTACTTCCACCTGCCCTACCAGATGCGCGAGAGCCCGGGCTACGCCCCGGTGCTCTCAGACGCCGTCCCCGTGGCCTGTGGCGCGGACTCCGCCGTGTCCAGAGGTCGCCGGCGGCGAGCCCCATCGCCTGAGCCCTGCCATGTGGGGCCGGCCAGTCAGGTGATTAGCTTAGTGCTAATCACCATTAACTAACCCCCCCCTGACACTGACAGTGGGCCCCGGTGCCCCCTAACCTTTTAATTAAACTAAATTAACCCCTGTTAACCCCCCTATCACTGACGTGTGGGTCCCACACGTCAGGTTTGACCCGGACCAGCCCAGTTGACCGCTGACGTCGTGCTAACGTCATGCTGGCGCTATAATATGATTTCTGGAATTAAAATAATTCAGAAAATCCAGAAAATGATTTAAACTTCAAAAATTCATAACAATTCAACCGTAGCTCAGATTAAAATAATTTATATATGAAAAATTATCAGAAAAATGCAACCTTTCCATCTGTACTAGTTTCATGCATGAAAACCCAACTTATACATGCTGAATATGGGAAAGCACATTAGGACATATATAAGAGACTTAATTTAGAAATGCATTTGAACCTTTGGTTCAAATGGACTTCAAACCAAATGTTTACTAGTTGCATTAGCTCAAACAGCATCACATCTACATACCATGTTCATGCATCATATTGTTGCATATGATTGTGAATTGATTGCCGGCACCGTTCCTTCTCGATAGGTCCTGCTCCGGAGACGTTCCAGAGTACCTGTCTGTGAAGCAGTGCCTCCCTTGTTGTTTTACCAGGCAAGCAAACCCCCTTGTTCATTTCGATAAAACCCTACTCTCTCGCTCCTGTTCTCAGTTACTGCATTAGGACAACAACGGTTCATCTGCTACTTTGTGCTACGGTAGTTGAACCCATTCCTCTGCATGACCTGTCATTGCCACAGTAAATAGTTGAAACCCACTAGCATGTGTAGGAGTTGATTGAAGCCACTGATGTGTTCCTACCATGTTATGCCTGCTATTGCTTAGAGTGTGTCAGGTCTGGTTCATTGGGAATGAATTGGAGTGTCACGATATGTTCTGTTGCTGAGAGTTAAGTGTGCGAACACGATTTGGTAAAGGCAGCGGTGAGGGGCCATGTAGGAGTACATGGTGGGTTGTCTCACTGGAACCGTCCTTAAGCCCTGAGTTCTGTGTATGTTGTCCAATGACTCGATACTACCACACATTGGGCTCCGGGCGCTCCAAGCCCTCTCGACTTATTAACCAACTTGATCTCTGTCCAGGAGTCGCAACTAGTTTCTAGTGTTTGTAGGTAGTGCTATTTTTCTACCAAGTGGCACCCGGCAGGGTGGGCTTGGGACAAACTAGGCACACGTGGCCTGGTGTACCGAGTGGCACCCGGTTGGTGGGCTCGGGAACCCTGTACACATCGTTTGGGGCCGTAAGCGACACCCCGGCCGGATCTCCTTGCGGATGGAACCCGAATAGGCGATAAACCTGGACTAGAGTCTTGTGTGGTTAGTCAGGTCGTGGCCGACACGCTCGCCAGGCTTCCGCTTGAAGGTTGCCGAGATACATGACGTGTACATGGCGGTAAGTGGCGAGAGCGTGTGTGAAGAAGTACACCCCTGCAGGGTTAACATGATCTATTCGAATAGCCGGGTCCGCGGTTATGGACTTCTTGGATGCTTACATGGTACATACACAACTTGAAGTGGATACTCTAAAATGCTCAAGACAAGTGTGAGTGCTATGGATGGCCTTCTCGTAGGGAGACGGGGATTAATCCATAGTAGTGTATTGTGTGGTGATTAGTGGACTCGTGTACGTTGTTTCACCTCCAGAGTTTCTGGTAGTCGTAGAATAGGATAGCCACAGAGTCAAAGCTGGCTTGCTGCAACTAAACCCCACATTACCCTCTTGATACAAATGCATGTACGATAGGACCTGATGTAAGTCTTGCTGAGTACCTTTGTACTCATGTTGCTTTATTTATGTTTTTGCAGCTGAGACTTCGGTCTTACTAGTGTTCTCGTGGACTTCGACTAGTAGCTAGTACCTCAGCTACGATCTTGATTGGATGGTGTAGATAGTCAGGCTCTTCAGCCTTTTTCATTTGTAGATGTCTGTACTCAGACATGTAATGCTTCCGCTTGTTGCTTGATTGCTCTGACTGTTGAGTCATGTGACCCCTGCTTGTAATAATGTTGTGATGGCTCTTCTGAGCCTTTATCTATATGATTGTTAAGTTATGTTGTGATGCCATGTTGTACAGCACATACTTGCATGTTATGCGTACGTGTAATGTGTATTGCTATGTGTGGGATCTGACTATCTAGTTGTTTATTCTCAGTAGCCTCTCTTACCGGGAAATGTCTCCTAGTGCTTCCACTGAGCCCTGGTAGCTTGCTACTGCTCCGGAACACTTAGGCAGGCCGGCATGTGTCCTTCTTCGATCCTGTGTCTGTCCCTTCGGGGAAATGTCACGCGATGAATACCGGAGTCCTGCTAGCCCGCTACAGCCCGGTTCACCGGAGTCCTGTTAGCCCAGTGCTACAGCCTGGATTCACTCGTTGATGACCGACACGTTCGATGCTGGGTCATGGATGCCTGTCCCTGTAAGTTAGTGCCACTTTGGGTTTACAACTAGCCATGTCAGCCCGGGCTCTTTATCATATGGATGCTAGCGACACCATCATATACGTGTGCCAAAATGCGCAAACGGTCCCGGGCAAAGGTAAGGCGACACCCGTGGGAATACCGTGCGTGAGGCTGCAAAGTGATATGAGGCGTTACATGCTAGATCGATGTGGCATTGAGTCGGGGTCCTGACAGTTTTGGTATCAGAGCCTGACTGCCTGCAGGATTACCAAGCCAAACTGGTCGAAGTTGAGTCTAGAAAATCTTTAGTTATGTAAGGGAATTGATTGTGGGAAGGAACGTAAGGCTCTTTTTACTCCTTATACCTCATGACCTTCTGATCTGAGTCGTCCTATCTTTCCGACGGGATTAAGGAACTAGGCTTTCTCTTCCGTCTATCAGGATCACGTGATACTACTCCGTAGTCCCATAGGATTGGTTGATCAGAGTCATACCCCAGTTTTAAGTATTTCCGGTGTAGTCTGTTTAGCATGATCTCAGAACCTTGAGTAATGTTGATGAGTATGTTATTACCCCATTCTAGTAGGATGTCTCATTCTAAGCATTCTACTGCCATTATGCTGTCGAAATTTTCCTAGGAGTTCGAGAGATACTAATTCCTTGTCCTACATTCCATAGCCTATAGTTAATGTTGACTCCGTCCTTGGTTCGTTTTCTCAGGATGTCATCAGCTAGGCGAAGTTCCGTTGCTCGTAGCCAGAACCACGGGGATGGTAGGGATGAGGATCCTCCCGACCCGCCTTCGTTGACAGAGTTCATGCTAGAGATGGAGAGGAACAAGCGTGAGTCTAATCGTTTGTTGGCACGTATCGAGGAGAACACCGCACATCAGTTCAAAGGGTCTGCTACCATTCATGATTTCATTCGCTTGCACCCACCTACCTTTCATCATTCCATCGAGCCACTCGATGCAGATGACTGGCTCCGTAGCATCACCCATAAGCTGCGTTCCGCAAACGTAGCTGAAGATGACAAAGTCACTTATGCCACATATCACCTGGAAGGTCCTGCTAGTCTTTGGTGGCAGAACTATGAGACTATGCTTCCAGCTGGCCAGATTCCTACCTGGAAGGATTTCACTGAGGCTTTTCGCGAGCATCACATTCCCCAAGCCCTCCTTGATCGCAAGAGAGAGGAGTTCTGTAGTCTCACTCAGAATAAGATGGCTGTTGATGCCTACAGCAGAGAGTTCGAGAACCTTGCTCGTTATGCCACAGAAGAAGTGTCCACGGACGCCAAGAAGCAGGCTAGGTTCCGGAAGGGTCTCAACCCCAAGTTGCGTCGTGATCTCCACCTGCATCATTGTGATACATTCCAAGCCCTTGTGAACAAGGCCATTAATGCAGAGACAGCTCAACTCACTTACGAGGAGTCTCGTAAGCACACCCGTGATTTGGGATCTTCCTCCGGTTCTAGTTCCCAGAAACGCCGGATTTGGGTTCCAAACTCCGCTCTTCCTTCCGGATATACACCGAGGCCATTCCATATGGTGCCTCCCGCAGCTCAGTCGTATGTTCCACCCTTGCCTACTGGTAGACCGCTTGTCAGTGCGGGTCCACGTCCAACCTCAGGGACTTGCTTCACATGCGGGAAGCCAGGACACTATGCACGTGATTGCTCTCAGACTAGTTATGCTCCACCCCAGCCCGAGAAGACTGTTGGCTGTATTAAGCCATCATGCAAGATGATCAGTGTCAAGTCAGTTCCTACTGAACATGGACGTGTGCATCACGTCTCAGCTAAAGACGCTCATGATGATCCAGATGTCGTTCTTGGTACCCTCCTTGTCAATTGTCACCCAGCATCAGTTCTATTCGATACTGGAGCATCTCACTCCTTCATCTCTGAAGGCTATGCTCGTTTGCACGACATGTCATTTTGTGATATGCCAACTCCGCTTGAAATCCAAACCCTAGGGTCTAGATGGCAGACCACCAGAATCAGCCATGGTAATAAAATCCTTGTTGATAGACTTGTATTCCTTGCATCACTTGTAGCCCTCAAGTCCTCAGATATTAACATCATCTTGGGTATGGACTGGATGACAGCTCATCATGCCAAGGTTGATTGTTACACAAGATCTGTTCAACTTACACACCCATCTGGCAAGATAGTCACCGTCTCCACTAGAGTTGCAAAGCGTCAGCTCTATTCTCTTAATGCCAGCCCTCTTCCAGACCTTGGAGATATCCCGGTAGTCCGTGACTTTCCGGATGTCTTTCCAGAGGAACTGTGTTTACATAGAGTAATTCTAGCCTTAAACAAAAATACTCCTACTGAAGTCAGCATCCCTCCGCAAACTCTCGGTGATTCAGGATCCGACTAGCACATGCGACTAGTGAGCTTTAGCATCACTGCTAGACAACATGCCTATCCGGTAAGCAACTCCTTGGTAATCGTATCTCTATATGACTCCTGTCAGTCGGGTAGGTATCTCATACCTCGGCTCCCGACCTCTTTTGCCACAAGGCCCAAAACCGTTTTGATAGCCTTGTCAAGTTAACCTAATGCAGTGCATGTCCATGTCTGACATGAACCCTTCAGTTCAAGGACACCTAGCAGCACCCCAATTTTAAGAGCCCACTACTAGACGTACTTGACGTGCGAAGGTGCAACATTAGGAATGGAAAATTTCTTAATATTAACAAGGGATATTTCTATCATTCTAACATGCATAGAAAACAACAAGCATAACAATCACAAATAAAACATATACTGTGAAATAGTATGGCTCCTACATGGATGTTCTTCCAGGTCAGCTCCAACTCCAATGACCATCTAGAATCTCCATCTTGTTTGTCATGTCGGGCGGCCAAGCCGCCAACCTGATCTCTATTATCCAACTACTACAACTAGTAATGAATTTTACATAGAGTCACAAGTCGACACGCAGGTTGTTATGCAATATAATGACAACACTTTGGCTCCTGCCGGCTGACAAACATGACACACAGGCCATGTATAATTTACACAAATGCATACCATACACATGAGCCATACTATTCACATCAAACCTGCAAAACAAAGTTACGCATAGAATCGCGTTCTACCGTTTTGAGTGATCGTGTATGAAATACAAGGCGCTATGCACACGGCGGTCCCTCGCGGGTGCGGGCAGCGCCCGACGTTTTTGGAAATCACAGATCACATCTGAACTCCGATCATGTCGAACTCTTTGATCTGACCGATCTTATCGATCATCGCGAGCCTGATTCGGATTTACGTTTCACTGTTAACCCCGATGGCAGATACCGACAGATAGGGATAGGTTGTGTCATGACCTCATCGACTCCAATCATCAGAAAACATAGCCACATCGATTCCCATTGCAATTGCTCTCATCAACCGTGCACACAGCCGATCTCATCAAGGACAACAGATCTCATCTATCGCCTCCACATATCTAATATGTATACAATTTGAATCCAAATCCTATAGCAGAGGCTCTGATACCACTGTTGGGATCTATGGTAGGGTGCGTCGACTGCAACTTAAAATTTTCCTATGCGCAGAACAACCAAGAACATGCTACGAGAGATGGATCACAGTTCGTTACCACTATACACGCAGTGCCGTGCAGCGGAAGAAGAGTTGGGGCAACGTGTCCATGTGAATTGTCTCCTCCTCGTCCGATCCCCCTCATACAGCCGGTAGTCAGTTCCCACGTACAGGTTCGCTAGAGCGGCGCAAGTGCACTGCCTCTAACAGTATCTGCACGTGCAGGAGGAACACCATGTGGTGGACTGCTAGGTCCGATCACACAGTCGGCGGCGAGTGGTGGTGTTTGTTCGCAACACATGCAAACCCTAGTGACAGCGCCGAAGTGATCAACCGCGTGATTGGGTGGCACCTCCACTTTATATTGGTGTCCGTCGCGGGCTCAACCCTTGAGCCTCGCACAGACCCTAAGGCCCATAAGTCTACACGGCCACAATCTGAATACAACTCGGATCACATCCGACCAGTGTCTTCAGATCCGACCTCTTAGGTTCCTTCCCTTAAGCGTGCAACCCCTTAGGTTCAAGCCGGCTTGGTCGCAGTTCGGATCACCTCCGAACTGCACAGTTGGTAGCGGCCTCTAGCAAGGCATGCCGAACACCAAACAGACTATGAAACTGGTTAGGCGAACCTGTACATCCTTGTGCTAGCCCGACCTCTTTATCGTTCCAATGATACCGACCACAAACCTGATTATCTCATAATCCTTATCGCATGGCCATGCTTATCCTGGTCGGATCACACGAGGGGCCCAGAGTATATCTCTCCTGATTGGAGGGGCAAATCCCATCTTGCTCGACCACGTCTCGCATCATGGTTCTGGACAAACCCGAAACCTACGTTTATAGCTACCTAGTTACGGAGTAGCATTTGGTCGGCCCAAAGCAAGTCTGTCACCATCCCGAGTACATGCGTAAGCTCAGGTCTTAGGACATAGAACATATGTTGTACTAGAGACTCATATATGACATATCGCTACGTCTCATAGTAGAGTCTCTCCGACTCGGACCTTATCTCAACTTGGAGGATCCGACAACGTCGAATCCGACCAGATCCTTTCAAGTCCATATTATCCGGTTAGCATCCAATGCTCCATGACTAGTGAGACCAAACCATCGACCGTGTCATATGATAATCTAGTTGGCTGCACGTCCACACAGCCCTTTCGACTAGGGACCTTTTAGGATAGTCATCATACAATGCATAGTCCCACAAACAAGTCACATACTTGCTAATACACATCATTGATAGTGTCCAAGGAGTAACTTTATTCATAGACACATAGGAAATATCATCATACATGATTGCCTCTAGGGCATATCTCCAACAGTCTCCCACTTGCACTAGAGTCAATCAAATAGACATCGAATGCCCATAGCTCTAATGTGCCCCTCATGCTCGGGTTGTGGAAGCGTCTTAGTCAACGGATCTGCATATCCATTGCGAGACCACCATCTCGCCTCTCCCTCTTCTCCATTGCAAGACCACCACTCTACTCTCCATCTGCTCCATTGCAAAACCACCATCTCACCTCGCCGTCATATCCATTGCAAGACCACCATCTCTCCTCCCATCTTCCAAAGCTAGCACCGGACCTCTCACAACACATCTATGGAGAGGATGCAACAGCGAATCGGACAGATCACCGGTGGTGACCAGAGAAAGTTAGCCATGTTGAAGGAGATCCTTACTTGGTTTGACAACGAGTGGGAGATTTCGAGGATGGAGAGGGCCATGTGGCAATGTATGAGAAAGAGCGAGACGGCGGTGATATATTGCCACGCGACAGTCTCGTGATACGTCCATTCTGTATCAAGTTTTCCTACTGTTATTTACAATGTTTTTATGGATAATAATGCTTTATGGAGTAATTCTAATGTCTTTTCTCTGATAATACACAAGGTTTACATGAAGAGGGAGAATGCCGGCAGCTAGAATTCTAAACCTAAAAAAGCTATGTTAGAGTTACCTATCCTGCACATTGCCAAATGAGCTAAAACTTTATGGAGAATTGTTTTGGAATATATAAAAAATAATGGAGAAAATAACCACTACAGGGGGGCACCTGGTGAGTACAAGACAACAGGGCGCGCCAGGACTCCCAGGCGCGCCCTTGTGGGGTGTGCTCAGCCCAGCCCACCTCCGCTGCCCACCTTCTCGTATATAAGTCATTTTGACCTAGAAAAAATAGGGGGAAGACTTTCATGGTGGAGTGCTGTCATCTCAAGGCGGAACTTGGGCGAGAGCACTTTTTCCCCTAGCGGAGCGATTCCTCGCTACGCCAGGGAACTTCCTTCCCGGAGAGGGAAATCGAAGCCATCGTCATCACCAACAACCCTCTCATCTTGGGGAGGCCAATCTCCATGAACATCTTGAAGAGCACCATCTCTCTCTCACACCATAGTTCATCTCTTGTGTTCAATCTTTGTACCAGAACCTCAGATCAGTACCTGTGGGTGACTAGTAGTGTTGATTACATCTTGTAGTTGATTACTATATGGTTTACTTGGTGGAAGATTATATGTCCAGATCCATTATGATATTTAATACCCCTCTGATCTTGAGCATGATCATCATTTTTAGTAGTTACTTTTGTTCTTGAAGTCACGGGAGAAATCTTGTTGCAAGTAATCATGTGAACTTGATGTGCCACTAGTACGCATCGGTGCTATACAAACGGGTTTTAACCCCTTTCCGCGACGACATTTGGAACCGTCGCCAAGTGAGTGTGGGCGATAGGGGGGTCCTTCCCACATGACCCAAAAATCGTCAGGGATAGGCCCTCCATGGACAAAGGCTGGGGTCTTGTGCAATCGGGCGAGGCATCGAAACCCAATCATTTCCGTAGGTATGTACATCCCACACGGTTAATCCTAGAAAAACATTTCCGTTGGTATGTACATCCCACATGGTGAATCCCAGAAAAACATTTATGTAGGTATGTATATCACAAATAGTCAATCGAAGGAATATGTGTCCGTTCTTATGTACATCCCACACAGTCAATTGAGGGAAAACGTTTTCGTTCGTATGTACATCCCACATAGTTTTATGTGTATGCTCGTGTGCGAAAGGTGTAACTATCAGACATGGTCTGCCTTGGTTAACTGTTTTCTTTTATCAACTACATCACACATGATTTGATGAAGAAAACTGTGTGGCATTGGGCTATCCATCGCAAGCGCTTTTACTGCTAGAACCATTTGCAAAGTTCCATGACACATTAGCAGGTTTATTAGTTTACAATTAATAATTCTAGTATTACGCAAATTCACATTTCATATCTAACAGCTATTTTCCAATTTCATATCAGGAACATAAATATATTATAACATCATAGTACGATAGCTACATGAAAACAACACAGTACAACATATAGCTAGTTCAACTTCATAAGAACAATATATCCAGGCTCGTCTTATTCACCTCTGCTTTTAGTTCAGTAAGAACCATTTTGTACCGGCCAACTGGGAAAGTGCCTCCTCCTTCGCACCTTCTTAGCAAAGTCTGATTTAAAAAATATGAGGTCATTCTCTAGCTTCCTCTTTTTATCCCGCATCTTCAAATATTCTTCAGCATTGACGACGGGTTCTCTAAGCCAACATCTGTTCTCTTCCTTATTCACGCTCCAGAGCTTCACTAGGCACATCTTCAAGGACTATGGCCACTCTTGATCAACCCACTCCAAGTAAGAACACTGTCGTTCATCCTATAATATTTAAAACTAGATCAATAACAATTCTAGGGGAAATGGGTTTATAGCAACATAGATAATCACCAATGCTTATTTTGAAAAACTGAAGAAGCAACTTAATTATGACATATCTTCTCAAAAATATCAATGTGCAAATGTATTAATTGCTACTAAGAAAACAACCAAATTCTGGAAAATCAGAAGCTATAATTAACTACAACAACGCTACAAGTTCATACTCATGTACAATAAATAACAAATTGAACATTTTATGAGGAAGGTAAATATAACTACAACAGCATAACGACAGTGTTAGGATGACGGGAAATTGATACTAACAGGTATGTACATGCACAAATTTAGTAACATAGAACTAACAGCACTAAGGCCGTCCACTATGTATGCCAAAACTGGGTAAGGACAACCGTTGCTACATCTCGCACTGGTGGCCTACACTGGCGAGCTGATGCAGCGGAAAAAAATCAGAGACCCAGACTCCGGAGCACGTACTTGCTCCGATGCCTAGTTCCTTCGTGCCATAAAGATTTAGTATTATACTACTTGGCTGCTCGGATGCGTGGACCAAAGTTGGCTGCACAAACTACTAAAGCGGTGCCAAATAATTTTCTAATGGCACCGCTGATGAGATGGCAACAATTTAAGATACTCGGTTCAAACTGTGACACTATGTTAGGATGTGTTTGGTTGAAGGTGTGGTATGAATGGGTTGGGACTGTGACAGTGTCTAAATCACATCTAACAAATGATTTGTAACTTCAAAAGAGGGTCTAAACTTCTCTGCACGTGCCAGAAACTTTGTCCCACTGTCCACATATTCAAACACAACTAGCTTCACGCATGGAGATTGATGGTGACAACGAGCAGATAGATCTTCAGCCACCCCGCTCCATTTGTTGCCACTAATGGTCCTAGGGAGCTACAAGAGGAAGAAATGACTCAAATTAACCACCAGGTAAAAATATTTCATTCCAAGTCATAGCCCGAGAGAGAGAAGAGAGGCATACGCGGGTGGTGAAGGAGTCGTCGCCGGAGGAGGAATTGTTGGAGAGGTCTTTGACGAAGACTATGGCGACCCCGACGGTAGGATGCGAGACGGCGAGACCGAGGAACCACCTATTTCGTAGGAAGGATGGAAGGAAGGAAGGAGAAAACAAGGGAAATGTGACTTTTGGTCGGGTAGAAAAGGGGGTGGGGAAGGGGGGAGGGGGCGGGGTAGATATTTTGGTGGTAGGCCAAAATTTTGGAAATGTGGAGGGAAACATTGCGGCGGTGCCGCCGGACCATTCACTTTGAAAGATTGTGTGCATCGCAAATGATTCTTCTTCTTTACGCACATGGGATCAGTTTGATAATTCAAATTTTGGTGGAAATTTCAATAATTTAACATCGCTTGCTAATTTGGGCACACAAAAGAGCATACAGGAGATAGACCACACATAGTGAATTGAGCAATTTTAGTAATTAAACAGAGCCAGTTGACCTAAACATTGCTCTAACAAAAGACCAACATTAATACTAAAGCCTAAGTATGCATAATTTTAACAAATCCGCCGCCGTGCCAGCCTATGCATTGCCGGTGTGAGATGAGACGTCGATGAATTCCGCGTCCCCATTGCTGAAGTTGACCGCATCCTCGTGCTCGTCTTCGTCGTCGGCACAACCCTCAAGGTTGTAGTACTCGCAGTAGTGGTTGCGCCAGAGCTAGCGTTGGTACTCCACCACCAATTCCTCGACAGACAAACTCTTCTCTACCTTGTCCTTGGCCATGCGCAACTCCTCCTCCCTTCGCTTCTCGATCTCCACCGCCTCCTGCATCTCTAGCTCCTGCTCGGTGACCTCATGAGGAAGCAGGTGCGCCATGGCCACCTCTGCCTTTTCGGACGTGGGTTGCATGCTGGAGTCCGAGGTGGCCTGGAAATATCTTGGCATGTGCATCCTCGATTTTGGCATGGATGGCCTTAACCTGGGCGAATGTGACATCGGCGGCATGGACGGCAGCTCGAGCACTCTTGGCGTTTGCAGCCGTCGTCGCAGCAGTAGCTCCAGCCGTCTCGGCTGCTGCAGTTGCCATGTCGGCTGTCGCAGACGCCCTCTCGGTGGAAGCGGCCACGCTCAATGCGGATGCGGCGGCACTCTCGGCGTAGGAGGCCGCGCTCTCGGTGCAGGCGTCGGCGCTCAAGGGGGACGCGACCATCATACGGGCATTCACGAAGCGTCTCCACGACGTCATGTTTGCTAGAAGGGGTGCAAGAATGGGGATCAAGATTCATAGATTCAGGGGTTGCCAGCACTGGAGCAGACGAGCCGGCGAAGCTTAAGGAGGAAGACTTAAGTAGACCCAGATATTTTCATGACAAATTATTATTAGATAACAACTGTGTGTGATATTTTTATTAGCTGTGAAAGACGAATTTGGAGTAAAGTGACAATGGATGGTGTTTTAAATGTACGAGAAATTTTGTACTACTAATACAACTGTCATGTCAAATTTTGGAAAATTTCAGAGGTCATTTGACCTTTTAAGACATTTAAGTGATTTTCTAGCCAATTAATGACCGTAGTTGAAATTTGAACTACATGTACACTCAATAGGTAACCATAACGGTTTTAAAACTAACATTTTGTGTACTTGTGTGAGATTTAATTCCATGTGCAGTAAATTGGAAGCAATTTTCAAACATATTGGCCTAAAGGCTATGACACGATTAAGCATGGAGTGACATGGCATTTTGATTCCAAAAAATTAAAAAAAACAGAAACACATGAAACCTTGGTTGATGTAATGTCATGCCACCAAGATGATGTGGTAAAAAATTTGGCATGTTTGACGAAAGTTTAGACACACACCCCTCACAAACTGGAGCAACACAGTAGAAGGCTCGTGATTCCGAGAGGGAACAATGCATGTTCGATGATGAACGGGAGATAGCTTCCTCTTAAGGCCTTCAATATTTTTCTCCGTCTAACGTGCAGTACTACAACTGTAATATGAGATTTTGGAAAATTCTAGGGGTCATTTGACCTTTTAAGGACATTTATGTGATTTTTAGCCATTTAATGACCGTAATTCAAATTGAAACTACATCTACATGCAACATCTAACCATAACGGTTTGAAAAATCATATTTGTGTACTTGTGTGCGAGCTAATTCCATGTGCAGTAAATTAGAAGGAATTTTCAAACATATTTGTCTCACGTCATGGACACAAGCATATGTATGCATGGTGTGACACACCATTTTAATTCCTAAAAATTAAAAAAATATCAGAAGCACATGAAACATTGGTTGATGTAATGTCATGCCACAAAGATGATGTGGTAAGAAAAATTGGCATCTTTGACAAAAGTTTGGACACACATCCCTCTCAAACAGGAGCAACTCACTAGAAGGCTCGTGGTTCTAAGAGGGCACAATGCATGTTTGACGACAATCGGGAGATAGCTTCCTCTCTTGGCCTTCAATTTTTTTCTACGTCTAACATGCACAACTATAACTGTAATGTGAAATTTTGAAGAATTCTACAGTTCATTTGACCTTTTAAACACATTTAAGTAATTTTCTAGCCATTTAATGACAGTAATTCAAATTGGAACTTCATCTACATGGAACGCCTAACCATAACGGTTTGAAAAATCATACTTGTGTACTTGTGTGTGAGTTAATTCCATGTGCAGTAAATTAGAAGGAATTTTCAAACATATTTGTCTCACGACATGGACACATGCATATGTATGCATGGAGTGACATGGCATTTTAATTCCAAAAAATTAAAAAATGATCGGAAAAACATGAAACCTTGCTTGATTTAATGACATGCCGCCAAGATGATGTGGTAAAAAAATTGGCCTATTTGATGAAAGTTAGGACACACACCCCTCACAAACCGGAGCAACTCACTAGAAGGTTTGTGGTTCCGAGAGGGAACATTGCATGTTTGATGACGAACGGGAGATAGCTTCATGTTACAACCTTCAAATTTTTTTCTATGTTTAACATGCACTAATACAACTGTCATGTGAAAATTTGGAAAATTTCAGGGGTCATTTGACCTCTTAAAGACATTTAAGTGAGTTTCTAGCCATTTAATGATCGTAATTCAAATTTGAACTACATCTTCATGCAACGCCTAACTGTAACGGTTTGAAAAATCATATTTTTGTGTATTCGTGTGCGAGTTAAAAAATCATCAGACGATGTAAATATCTGGTGTTCAAAAAAGAAAATGTCAAGATCTGACAAGACAACCGACCCCCACATGATTGGCACTCTATCTCGCGGCTCGAGGTTTGGTAGGTGAGTGGTGGGGATCATTAATCAGACAGGGTTTTGTATTGGAAACCGTCAGCTATTATGTTCACAGAACGATTTTGCTGCGGGAATCATGTGTAATTCAAACTACAGTACTCGTAAATTCCGACGACCGACGTGTGTACTGTCGCCGTCGATCTAGATTCCGGCCGCCAATAAATACTACCTTGCTCATGTCAGCCCCCTGCATTCTCATCTACATCCTCCCCTCACCCGCCCACTCTCTCTCAAATCTCTTCTATATTGGAAACCGTCAGCTATTATGTTCACAAAAGGATTTTGCTGCGGGAATCATGTGTAATTCAAACTACAGTACTCGTAAATTCCGACGACCGGCGTGTGTACTGTCGCCGTCAATCTAGATTTCGGCCGCCAATAAATACTACCTTGTCATGTCATCCCCCTGCATTCTCATCTACATCCTCGCCTCGCCCGCCCACTCTCTCTCAAATCTCTTCTGTATTGGAAACCGTCAGCTATGATGTTCACACAAGGATTTTGCTACAGGAATCATGTGTAATTCAAACTACAGTACTCGTAAATTCCGACGACCGGCGTGTGTACTGTCGCCGTCGATCTAGATTCAGCCGCCAATAAATACTACCTTGCTCAAGTCATCCCCCTGCATTCTCATCTACATCCTCCCCTCGCTCGCCCTCTCTCTGTCAAATCTCTTCAATGGCGCCGCCAGTCTGCCCACGCGCCGACGAGGAGTCGCCGCTCCCCGAGGAAACTCAAATAGCAGCGATGAGGACCCCTACACGCCGCCGGACGAGGTTGCGCCAGACCCCCCAACTTTGGATTGGTTTTTGGGCCAGTACAATCTTTGTGTGTGGAAGTCGCTGAGGCCGGCTCAAAAAGCAAGGAAAGTGGCGTTCAAGAAGGAGACGCTGGAGGAGGAAGCCAGGTACCAGGCGGCCTGTGAAGCCCGTGATGCCGCCTGGAAAAAGGAGGCGGCGGAGCTTTGGGGGCGAGTGCGTCGTCGTGCCGAGGAGGTGTACGAAGACAGGTACTTTGCGATGAAGGTCATGGGTGCTGGGTGCCTCGTCGCTGCGTGGAGGTGGGCTGATAAGCTCCAGTGTGCCACCGACGAGGAGCTCCGGTGGGCGCCCAACAAAATGGTAGGATAGTTCGCACGCGTCCGCCAGCAAGAGGAAGATTGGTACGTCAAGCGCTGTGAGGCAGAGGAGGCGGAGTTCTGCCTCCGCACTGGGAAGACGCCGCGCACTAGGGAACTGCTGGCGAGGGGCTGCCGGAATACTGGCCCCAGGAGGGATTATTAGTTTTAGTATTGTTCGTTTTCAATTTTATGCATTGTACCTAGTCGTTAAGTATCATCACGTATATGTGATGATATTATATATATATATATATATTCTATGATGAACTAATGAACAATTAATATATATATATATATATATATATATATATATTATGAATTCAATTATCTATCTGTTTTTGTATGCTAATTTGAATCTAGCTGTTATCATCCACATATACAGAATGTAAAGCGTATATACACACATTGAAACATTACATATAAGAAAGGAAAACAGAGTACACACATTGAAATAAAAGAATAAACAAAGAAATACTATGATTGTTGTGAATACATAGCTATCCACGTCGAGATGACCCAAAAAAAATAAAACGCGTCCATGAGACCATGACTAGCAGCCCTTGCCTACGTTAGCTCTTGGCTCTACCTGAACTCGTGCAGGCGTTCGTCTAAGCGGTCGACACGCTCGTGGTACATTTGGAGCATGATCTCGAGCTCCAAGTTGGCTATTTCATCGGAGATCACTAACTCGAGGATGCGACAGCCATGTTCCTCTACTGCGCCCAGGTGCACATCTGGGCTAAGGAGGCGGTCGAGCATACGGACCAGCGCGTTGGCATCCAACGGGCCGCGGACAAAGGCGAACGGCGCCACCCATGGGAACAGCGCGGCGGGCGTCCGATGCATGTACGGCGCGACCGGCCTCTGGTGCAAGTACGGTGCTGAGGGCCTCTACCCACTCCTGGCGAGGAATGGGGGTACAGATGGGACGTGTACCCAGCTGCGACGCCATGTTGACAGCAGGAAAGCACCGATAGATCCACTCTTGCTCTGCGGCGCACCGCGCCTCTCGCTCTGCGGCGCTCCAATGATATCGCCGTGCGGCGAGCCGCGGCCTATCAGCGCGGATGCACCTAGCTTGCTCTGTGGTGCACCATCGATCATGTTGTGCGGCGAGCTACAGCCTGTCGGTGCTGACATGCCTTTCTTGATCCGCGGTGCTCAAGCGCCATGCGTGAAAGGTCTGCTCAACCATCGATCATGTTGTCCATCGCGTTGCCGGGGAGAGCCTTGGCCTTGATTGTCCATGGCGCCTGCTCGTTTTCCACGTCGACGAGGTTGGTGGCAGAGGTAGCGCTTTGGTGGGTTGGCATGCTTGGAAAAGGTGGATGTGCTACAGGCTACTCTTGTCGCCTCCGTGCGTAGCGCACCGCCTAGGTTTATGCGCAATATCGCTGGGTGGCGGGAAATGGTGGCGTGTTCATAAAACTCCATCAAATAATGGAAACTTAGCTTAGAAGGAACATCGTGCTAGCACAAGAAGTAGATGATGATCAGATGAACACGGACCACACTAGGGAACCCGTCGGTGATGAATTCATCAATCGAAAACGGTTGAATACTAGCAACCGTTTGCCCACAACACACATGGCTTATTCCATCCAAATAGGTCGGATGGATCAACTCTATGCCACGTATCGCACATTGTTAAAAAGTAATGCGGTAGACCTTCTTTAACATGTGTTGAAAAATGAAAATAAAAATAAAAATAAACAAGGACCTCGAGGTTAAATTAACTCATGGGATGCATTGTATCAGTCATTTAATTTGACAAATATGACCCATCCCATCAGTTAATTTAACATCAACACAACTTCCCATTCAGTCACCCATTTGATGGCTGCTCCAGCCTGAGCACACTTAACTTGAGAGTTCTCTTACATGAGCTACTGGTGGAATACCTAGTCCTTGCTGATATAGGATGCCTCTTCGCATCCTTATGGCGTATCCGGATGACCGCCCATCCCCGAATGGCCAACAGATGTTGTGGAGACAGAGCATATGACATACATATTATTAGGAGCAACCGTCTGTGTTATTATCGGTCTTCATACACATTTCTGATTGTAGAGCTGTTTTCCGCGTATCACATAGATCTTGTTATATTGAACCGTTTCGTATCTCTTGTCTCAACACAAACAGTTCATCCGAATGAACCGCATGCCGTATATCACACACACCTTGATCTGGCTGACCGTTTCTTTTGTGTTGCTTAATCACAAATAGTTCATCCGAGTGAACCATATGTTGTACATAGACACACCTTCATCTAGTTGTTGTTTCTTTTGTGTTGCCTAATCACAAACAATTCATCTGAGTGAACCTTATACAGTATCTCGCACACACCTTCATCTAGCTGCCCGTTTCTTGTGTGCGAGTTAATTCCATGTGTAGTAAATTAGAAGGAATTTTCAAACATATTTGTATCACGACATGGACACATGCATATGTATGCATGGAGTGACATGGCATTTTAATTCCAAAAAATTAAAAAATGATTAGAAAAACATGAAACCTTGCTTGATTTAATGACATGCCGCCAAGATGATGTTGTAAAAAAATTGGCCTATTTGATGAAAGTTAGGACACACACCCCTCACAATCCGGAGCAACTCACTAGAAGGTTTGTGGTTCGGAGAGGGAACATTGCATGTTTGTTGACGAATGGGAGATAGCTTCCTGTTATGGCCTTCAAATTTTTTTCTATGTTTAACATGCACTAATACAACTGTCATGTGAAAATTTGGAAAATTTCAGGGGTCATTTGACATCTTAAAGACATTTAAGTGATTTTTTCTAGCCATTTAATGATCGTAATTCAAATTTGAACTACATCTTCATGCAACGCCTAACTATAATGGTTTGAAAAATCATATTTTTGTGTATTCGTGTGCGAGTTAAAAAATCATCAGACAATGTAAATATCTGGTGCTCAAAAAAGAAAATGTAAAGATCTGGCAAAACAACCGACCCCCACACCATTGGCACTCTTTCTCGCGGCTCGAGATTTGGTAGGTGAGTGGCGGGGATCATTAATCAGACAGGGTTCTGTCTTGGAAACCGAAAGCTATTATGTTCACACAAGGATTTTGCTGCGGGAATAATGTGTAATTCAAACTACAGTACTCGTAAATTCCGACGTGTGTACTGTCGCCATCGATCTAGATTCCGGCCGCCAATAAATACTACCTTGCTCATGTCATCCCCCTGCATTCTCATCTACATCCTCCCCTCACTCGCCCTTTGTCTCTCTTTCTCTCTCTCAAATCTCTTCCATGGCACCACCGGTCTGCCCACGCGCCGACGAGGAGTCGCCACTCCCTGAGGACGCTCACTCGAATAGCAGCGACGAGGACCCCTACGCGCCGCCGGACGAGGTTGCGCCAGACCCCCCAACTTCAGATTGGTTTTGGGGCCAGTACAATCTTTGTGTGTAGAAGTCGCTGAGGCCGGTTCAGAAAGCCAGGCAAGTGGCATTCAAGAAGGAGACGCCGGAGGAGGAAGCCAGGTACCAGGCGGCCTGTGAAGCCCGTGATGCCGCCTGGTAAAAGGATGCGACGGAGCTTTGGGGGCGGGCGCGTCATCGTGCCGAGGAGGTGTACGAAGACGGGTACTTTGCGTTGAAGGTCATGGGCGCTGGGCGCCTCGTCGCTGCGTGGAGGTGGGCCGATAAGCTCTAGCGTGCCACCCACGAGGAGCTCTTGTGGGCGCCCAACAAAATGGAAGGATAGTTCGCGCGCATCCGCCAGCAAGAGGCAAATTGGTACATCAAGCGCTGTGAGGCGGAGGAGGCGGAGTACTGCCTCCGCACTAGGAAGACGCCGCGCTCCAGGGAACTGCTGGCGAGGGGCTGCCGGAATACTGGCCCCAGGAGGGATTATTAGTTTTAGTATTGTTCGTTTTCAATTTTATGCATTGTAGCTTGTCGTTAAGTATCATCACGTATATGTGATGATATTATATATATATATATATATATATATATATATATATATATATATATTCTGTGATGAACTAATGAACAATTAATATATATATATTATGAATTCCATTTTCTATCTGTTTTTGTATGCTAATTTGAATCTAGCTGTTATGATCCACATATACATGATGGAGAGCGTATATACACACATTGAAACATTACATATAAGAAAGGAAAACAGAGTACACACATTGAAACAAAAGAATAAATAAAGCAATACTATGATTGCTGTGAATACATAGCTATCTATGTCGAGATGACTCAAAAAAAATAAAATGCGTCCATGAGACCATGACTAGAAGCCCTTGCCTACGTTAGCTCTTGGCTCTACCTGAACTCGTGCAGGCGTTCATCTAAGCAGCCGACACGCTTTTTTGACTATAAACAGTAGGGTAAAACCCCACTGCAATTTTTATAAATAGAGAGAGCAAAGTAACAAAAAGTCTGAAAGGCTTGAGGTAAGCCCAAAGAGCAGAAAGAGACTAAGAAAACAAACAACTTACTAGCCTAAGAACAGAGTAATTACAAAAGGCCTTGAAGCCAAACTAAAAATTGTCTCTCATGCTTCTTCCTCATTCTAAACATTAGAAGCTTCAGTTCCTCCAAAAAAATGAACTTCCACCCTTGAAATGAAGGTGCAATGTTTTCAAAAATATTATTGTTTCTGGCTATCCATATGGCCCATGCTCCAAGAATGATTATCTCCATGTAAAATGGATACCTTAGTTTGTCTTTAAGATATTGGAACGCTTCTAACACAGACAAGTTTGGCGTTCTTGTTGGAAAAATGAAATCCCAGCATTGTTGAACAAATTGAGAGCCCCAAAAGAGATGATGCAGTGTGTCGGTGGGATCGACACCTATGGGATCACAAGAATCCCTACTATGGTTAGCGGGGCGCGGGGTCGTGAGAAGAGCGTATCTAACAGGTAGCACACGGTTCGTTTATCCAGGTTCGGGCAGCGAGGATGCGTAAAACACTACTCCTACTTTGGTCGACTGTATATCTGTGTTCTTGAGCTTGCTATGGGGTGTGAGGAGCTCCAAAAAGCCAAATCCTTCTCCTGGTCGCCTCGGGCCTCCTTTTATAGAAAAAAGGGGTTGCCACAGTGGCACATAGGAGGTGGAAAGGGTACAGTGATGCAAGGTTATCCCTCGCATTACATGACAAGGCACATTTAATGCGTCTTGCTTATGTGTCCTTGCTTTATCGAGGACGAGGGAGAAACATGTCTTGTCCATCGCCGCTCCTTCTTGTGTCGACACGCGCCCTGGCCAGCGACGCCTGCGATGCCACGTAGGTAGGCAGGCAACTGAGGTGGCGCAGTGGTGGGTCTTCACGAAGATCTGCATGCTGCCACGTAGGTGCCTGCCCAGCTGGTTGGGTCGGCAGCTGCATGCGAACGGCGGTGGAGGTTTAGTCAGCGTGGGCCTGATGGTGGCCCTGCGGGTGTCCTCGGTAAGGGCCTTGCCAGGGCCCCGGCAAGGGTCTTGCCGGGGCGCCTGCTGTCATCCCCGGCAAGGCGCTTGCCGGGGGCCTTGTGGTCTTCCTCGGCTAGGATCCCACCAAGGGTTGTCGTCTCCTTAGTGCGTATCTGATCTTGAATGTCTTCACAAAGATCTGCATGCTGCCACGAGGATGTCTCCCAAATCCTTGCCCTTTGGGGGCAGTGGACTCAATGGTGATTTGCTCCATAGGCGCGAGACGAGTCGCCGTGGCAAGGGTCTTGCCGGGGCAGCTAGAACTGTCTCCCAACAAGGATCTTACCGGGGGATTCCACTTCGTCCCCTTTGCTCTTCGCGGTGTTGGCCTTGGCGTCGTAGTTCTCTTGAGCTTCGGTCTTACCCTGTCTCACCTCCCTTGCCTTGCTTGGTGTGGTGGCGCCCGTGGCTCAGACTGCCCGTGCATAGTTATAGGGGTACAAATAGTGTACCCCTCTTTTTGTACACCGAGAGGAGCCCCCGGGCCTGGGCCACACATAAGCGCAATGCATTGTTGGGCTAGGCCCAAAAACGGTGTGCGGGCAGGCGGGGCGGTTTTTACGGTGGTAAGATTCTTCGCGCGTTGCGCTTCCCATGACCCTCGCGCGTGGCGCGGCGTGGGGAGGTGCGTGTGACGTGGGCAGCATGCGTGGGGTTGGTTCCCGTAGGCATGCGTCACATCGTAGTAAAGGGGCGGTTTGCGCCTTCCCCATAAACGGAGGGACGTGTGGACGCGCGACCCATTTACTGAATGGGGCTGAGGTGCGGTCTTCAAGGCGTCCACTCCCCATGATCACGGGGTGGGGAGTGGTCGTCTCACCCATCCCCTCGGTTCTGCACATCCGCCACGTGTCTCCCATGCGCCCGGGGTGGCAAACGATGGAGGCGGGAAACCGGGCCGTCGCTGGTTGGGGCGGCGGGTCGGTCCTGGCTCCCTGCGCCTTCCGTATATTGATTGGCCGAGTGGGGCGGCCGAGCCCCAACCCCGGTCCTTTATAAAGAGAGGGAGGGGGATGGCGTTCCACATTCTTTCATCTTCTTCTTCCTTCAGCTTCTCCTTCTCCCTTCCATCCATCATGGAGAGAGGGAATCCCGGTCCTTCAACAGTGGTGGCGAGGCTCACCGCTCGAGAATGCGTCCCTCCTTCTCCTACGCCTGCGGTGGCAGAGCCAGCCGCGAGGGGAAGGGGGAGGGGGCGAGGCGGTGGGTGAGGTCGGGGCGCTCGAGGAAGAGGAGGACGGGGTGGCGCGCCTCCTCCAATGGAGGGCCATATTGGGGATGACCCTTGTGAGGTCTTCGTCAGGCTGCGCTGGCTGCCGCGCCGTCGCCTTCATCTCCCGACTCCATTTGCGTGGGAGATGGAGCTGGATCCGCCAGAATCGTTGCGGCTGCACATGAGGGGCTGCAAGATCAGGGGCACGCGGGTCCGCGTCGACTTCCCCGCCCCTCACGTGATGTATCTCTGTCGGGGATGGAAGACGTTTGCTCATATCCACCGCTTGACAGAGGGGCTCACTCTCCATTTTAAGCTGATGGAGGGTGGCCTTCTCTCCGTCAAGGTCTTCGGGTGCTTTGGGACCCGTGCAAGGTGCTGCGTGGAGAGCTCTTCTGATAGTGAAGACTCCTCCTCGGGCGGGAGTGATGAGGAGGACAGCGGCAGCGATGACGAGGGTAGTAGGCGGCAGGATGACGGGTCCGATTAGGTGTCGGGTGCCGCTCCGTGCGGCTCCGGCGACCCCATCATCCGCATCGCCGGCTCCCTGAACTTCTCGGGGTCGTCTCCTTGGGCGACTGGCGTTGGGAGGCTGCGGAAGAGGAAGAGGGCGGGCGGCAAGTTCGTCAAGTCGGAGCACGCGGGCACCGATGCCTTCGACGCGTGCTGACGTCCTGCCGCCTCGTCTTCGAGCTCTGCTTCCGGCGCCGCCATCACCATCCAGCCTTTGGACGGCCACCAAGATGTTCTCTTCATGTCTTCTGCCACCCGTAGCTCGCCTAGGCGCTCCTTTTGTCCCTTTCGCCTCCTTGACCTGCCTCCTGAGGAGAGGGACAAGAAAGGGATTACGGGCACCTTATCTCTTTTTAGTTTGAAAGCCTTCAGACCTTTGTTGAATTCAAAACTTGTAATCCCATCATTCATGTTTTTCATTCCCTATGGACTGTACCTGAGTGGAATGTTTTTTTAATGAAAAAGGGATGCTTGCCGGGTCATTTGTTTGCTGGTGGAACCCACAACAAGGAGTAAATCCTTCATATCTTCAAGATAAACATTTCCTTTCCCGGCAACAGGCCTTGTCGTCTCCCCACTTCGCTCCACCTTCCTCACGCCTTTGGCAGAGGCAGGGATGAGGCGGGTTCAGGCTCCTTGTTTCATCCTTTCGCTGTCGCGACAACGACCAAACTTGGCCCCATGAACGAGCCCTAGGCCCTGGAGTTATGGGAGCATGGTAGCTTAGGGGAAAACGAGGTTTCACATACCTCAGTCCATAATGGAATGCATGATAAGGGATGAAGAACTTATCTGAAGCTGTAGTCCCCGGCAACCCTGGTTCGCCATGGGTGAATCTTTGCTCTTGCAACCCCCGGCAATACTGGCTTGCTGGGGGCTAGATGCTGGTTTGTTGCTCTCTTTTTTCTCCCCAAGTGGTTCGGCACGGATATCTGTGTGTCCTGTGAACCAAAGAAGACAAAAGAAAGACAAAGAGACGCACACTCGACCTCTAAGCTAGGGGTTAGTCGCCGCTAAGCACTATCAACCCTAACCAAGGACGAGACTCGACCTAGCATGCATGCTATAACTTAGGGCGCCAGCGCTTCATTTACTTATGCTCAGGGTCTGTGCCTGGCTTTGTATAGAGGGTTACATGCGTCATCGGCAAGGCTCGTACAAAAGGTGGCTTGCCGGGGGGCCCGGCAAGCCGCGCCTCATGGGTAAAACTTGCGAAGATGCTCAATGTTCCAGGAGTTACTCACCGGAACGGCATCTTCGGTCTCCAGGCGGACTGCGCCGGGCCTGGTGACTCGTATTACCCGATAAGGGCCTTCCCACTTTGGCATCAACTTGTTGGAATTCTTGGTCGATTGAACGTGCCGAAGAACAAGGTCGCCTTCCTCAAAGCTTCGGGCATGAACCTTGCGGCTATGGTAGCGGCGCAAGGCTTACTGGTAGCGTGCTGCTCCCATAGCCGCCCTAAGAAGATCTGAAGGAAATATGCCCGAGAGGCAATAATAAAGTTATTATTTATTTCCTTATATCATGATAAATGTTTATTATTCATGCTAGAATTGTATTAACCGGAAACATAATACATGTGTGAATACATAGACAAACAGAGTGTCACTAGTATGCCTCTACTTGACTAGCTTGTTAATCAAAGATGGTTATGTTTCCTAACCATGAACAAGGAGTTGTTATTTTATTAACGAGATCACATCATTAGGTGAATGATCTGATTGACATGACCCACTCCATTAGCTTAGCACCCGATCGTTTAGTATGTTGCTATTGCTTTCTTCATGACTTATACCTGTTCCTATGACTATGAGATTATGCAACTCCCGTTTGCCGGAGGAACACTTTGTGTGCTACCAAACGTCACAACGTAAATGGGTGATTATAAAGGTGCTCTACAGGTGTCTCCAAAGGTACATGTTGGGTTGGCGTATTTCGAGATTAGGATTTGTCACTCCGATTGTCGGAGAGGTATCTCTGGGCCCTCTCGGTAATGCACATCACATAAGCCTTGCAAGCATTGCAACTAATGAGTTAGTTGCGAGATGATGTATTACGAAACGAGTAAAGAGACTTGCCGGTAACGAGATTGAACTAGGTATTGAGATACTGATGATCGAATCTCGGGCAAGTAACATACCGATGACAAAGGGAACAACGTATGTTGTTATGCGGTCTGACCGATAAAGATCTTCGTAGAATATGTAGGAGCCAATATGAGCATCTAGGTTCCGCTATTGGTTATTGACCGGAGACGTGTCTCGGTCATGTCTACATTGTTCTCGAACCCGTAGGGTCCGCACGCTTAAGGTTTCGATGATAGTTATATTATGAGTTTATGAGTTTTGATGTACCGAAGTTAGTTCGGAGTCCCGGATGTGATCACGGACATGACGAGGAGTCTCGAAATGGTCGAGACATAAAGATTGATATATTGGACGGCTATATTCGGACACCGGAAGTGTTCCGGGTGATTTCGGAGAAAACCGGAGAGCCAGAGGGTTACCGGACCCCCCCCCCCCCCCGGGAGAAGTAATGGGCCATATGGGCCTTAATGGAGAGAGAGAGAGGGGCTGCCAGAGGTGGGCCGTGCGCCTCCTCCCCCTGGTCCGAATTGGACTAGGAGAGGGGGGGGGCGGCGCCCCCCTTTCCCTCTCCCTCCCCACTTCTTTCCCCCTCCTAGTAGGAGTCCTACTCCTACTAGGAGGAGGACTCCTCCTGGCGCGCCTATAGGGGCCGTCCGGCCTCCTCCCCTTTCTCCTTTATATACGGGGGCAGGGGGGCATCCCTAGACACACAAGTTGATCTTTGTGATCGTTCCTTAGCCGTGTGCGGTGCCCCCCTCCACCATATTCCACCTCGGTCATATTGTAGCGGTCTTAGGCGAAGCCCTGCGACGGTAGAACATCAAGATCGTCACCACGCCGTCGTGCTGACGGAACTCCTCCCCGACGCTTTGCTGGATCAGAGCCCGGGGATCGTCATCGAGCTGAACGTGTGCTAGGACTAGGAGGTGCCGTAGTTTCGCTGCTTGATCGGTCGGGCCGTGGAGACGTATGACTACATCAACCAAACGCTTCCGTTGTTGATCTACAAGGGTACGTAGATCACACTCTCCCCTCTCGTTGCTATGCATCACCATTATCTTGCGTGTGCGTGGGAATTTTTTTAAATTACTACGTTCCCAACAGTGGCATCCGAGCCTAGGTTTTATATGTTGATGTTATATGCACGAGTAGAACACAAGTGAGTTGTGGGCGATATAAGTCATACTGCTTACCAGCATGTCATACTTTGGTTCGGTGGTATTGTTGGATGAAGCGGCCCGGACCGACATTACGCGTACGCTTACGCGAGACCGGTTCTCCCGACGTGCTTTCCACATAGGTGGCTTGCGGGTGACAGTTTCTCCAACTTTAGTTGAACCGAGTGTGGCTTTGCCCGGTCCTTGCGAAGGTTAAAACAGCACCAACTTGACAAACTATCATTGTGGTTTTGATGCGTAGGTAAGATTGGTTCTTGCTTAAGCCCGTAGCAGCCACGTAAAACTTGCAACAACAAAGTAGAGGACGTCTAACTTGTTTTTGCAGGGCATGTTGTGATGTGATATGGTCAAGACATGATGCTAAATTTTATTGTATGAGATGATCATGTTTTGTAACCGAGTTACCGGTAACTGGCAGGAGCCATATGGTTGTCGCTTTATTGTATGCAATGCAATCGCGCTGTAATGCTTTACTTTATCACTAAACGGTAGCGATAGTCGTGGAAGCATAAGATTGGCGTGACGACAACGACGCTACGATGGAGATCAAGGTGTCGCGCCAGTGATGATGGTGATCACGACGGTGCTTCGATGGAGATCACAAGCACAAGATGATGATGGCCATATCATATCACTTATATTGATTGCATGTGATGTTTATCTTTTATGCATCTTATCTTGCTTTGATTGACGGTAGCATTATAAGATGATCTCTCACTAATTATCAAGAAGTGTTCTCCCTGAGTATGCACCGTTGCGAAAGTTCTTCGTGCTGAGACACCACGTGATGATCGGGTGTGATAGGCTCTACGTTCAAATACAACGGGTGCGAAACAGTTGCACACGCGGAATACTCAGGTTATACTTGACGAGCCAAGCATATACAGATATGGCCTCGAAACACGGAGACCGAAAGGTCGAGCGTGAATCATATAGTAGATATGATCAACATAGTGATGTTCACCAATGAAACTACTCCATCTCACGTGATGATCGGACATGGTTTAGTTGATTTGGGTCACGTAATCACTTAGAGGATTAGAGGGATGTCTATCTAAGTGGGAGTTCTTTAAGTAAATTAATTGAACCTAAATTTATCATGAAACTTAGTACCTGATAGTATCTTGCTTGTTTATGCTTGATTGTTGATAGATGGCTCATGTTGTTGTTCCGTTGAATTTTAATGCGTTCCTTGAGAAAGCAAAGTTGAAATATGATGGTAGCAATTACATGGACTAGGTCCGTAACTTGAGGATTATCCTCATTGCTGCACAGAAGAATTACGTCCTGGAAGCACCGCTGGGTGCCAGGCCTCCTGCTGGAGCAACACCAGATGTTATGAACGTCTGGCAGAGCAAAGTTGATGACTACTCGATAGTTCAGTGTGCCATGCTTTACGGCTTAGAATCAGGACTTCAACGACGTTTTGAACGTCATGGAGCATATGAGATGTTCCACGAGTTGAAGTTAATATTTCAAGCAAATGCCCGGATTGAGAGATATGAAGTCTCCAATAAGTTCTATAGCTGCAAGATGGAGGAGAACAGTTCTGTCAGTGAGCATATACTCAAAATGTCTGGGTATAATAATCACTTGATTAAATTGGGAGTTAATCTTCCAGATGATTGCGTCATCGACAGAATTCTCCAATCACTGCCACCAAGCTACAAGAGCTTCGTGATGAACTATAATATGCAAGGGATGAATAAGACTATTCCCGAGCTCTTCGCAATGCTGAAAGCTGCGGAGGTAGAAATCAAGAAGGAGCATCAAGTGTTGATGGTCAACAAGACCACTAGTTTCAAGAAAAAGGGCAAAGGGAACAAGAAGGGGAACTTCAAAAAGAACGGCAAGCAAGTTGCTACTCAAGAGAAGAAACCCAAACCTGGACCTAAGCCTGAAACTGAGTGCTTCTACTGCAAGCAGACTGGTCACTAGAAGCGGAACTGCCCCAAGTATTTGGCGGATAAGAAGGATGGCAAGGTGAACAAAGGTATATGTGATATACATGTTATTGATGTGTACCTTACTAATGCTCGCAGTAGCACCTGGGTATTTGATACTGGTTCTGTTGCTAATACTTGCAACTCGAAACAGGGACTATGGATTAAGCGAAGATTAGCTAAGGACGAGGTGACGATGCGCGTGGGAAACGGTTCCAAAGTCGATGTGATCGCAGTCGGCACGCTACCTCTACATCTACCTTCGGGATTAATATTAGACCTAAATAATTGTTATTTGGTGCCAGCGTTAAGCATGAACATTATATCAAGATCTTGTTTGGTGCGAGACGGTTATTCATTTAAATCTGAGAATAATGGTTGTTCTACTTATATGAGTAATATCTTTTATGGTCATGCACCCTTAAAGAGTGGTCTATTTTTGATGAATCTCGATAGTAGTGACACACATATTCATAGTGTTGAAGGCAAAAGATGCAGAGTTAATAATGATAGTGCAACTTATTTGTGGCACTGCCGTTTAGGTCATATTGGTGTAAAGCGCATGAAGAAACTCCATACTGATGGACTTTTGGAACCACTTGATTATGAATCACTTGGTACTTGCGAACCGTGCCTCATGGGCAAGATGACTAAAACACCGTTCTCCGGTACTATGGAGAGAGCAACAGATTTGTTGGAAATCATACATACAGATGTATGTGGTCCGATGAATATTGAGGCTCGTGGCGGATATTGTTATTTTCTCACCTTCACAGATGACTTAAGCAGATATGGGTATATCTACTTAATGAAACACAAGTCTGAAACATTTGAAAAGTTCAAAGAATTTCAGAGTGAAGTAGAAAATCATTGTAACAAGAAAATAAAATTCCTATGATCTGATCGTGGAGGAGAATATTTGAGTTACGAGTTTGGTGTACATTTGAAAAATTGTGGAATAGTTTCGCAACTCACGCCACCCGGAACACCACAGCGAAATGGTGTGTTCGAACGTCGTAATCATACTTTACTAGATATGGTGAGATCTATGATGTCTCTTACTGATTTACCGCTATCGTTTTGGGGATACGCTCTAGAGACGGCCGCATTCATGTTAAATAGGGCACCATCAAAATCCGTTGAGACGACGCCTTCTGAACTGTGGTTTGGCAAGAAACCAAAGTTGTCGTTTCTGAAAGTTTGGGGCTGCAATGCTTATGTGAAAAAGCTTCAACCTGATAAGCTCGAACCCAAATCGGAGAAATGTGTCTTCATAGGATATCCAAAGAAAACTATTGGATACACCTTCTATCACAGATCCAAAGGCAAGACTTTTGTTGCTAAGTTTGGAAACTTTCTAGAGAAGGAGTTTATCTCGAAAGAAGTGAGTGGGAGGAAAGTAGAACTTGACGAGGTAACTGTACCTGCTCCCTTATTGGAAAGTAGTGCATCACAGAAAACTGTTTTTGTGACACCTACGCCAGTTAGTGAGGAAGCTAATGATGATAATCATGAAACTTCAGAACAAGATACTACTGAACCTCGTAGATCAACCAGAGTGAGATCCACGCCAGAGTGGTACGGTAATCCTATTCTGGAAGTCATGCTACTAGATCATGATGAACCTACGAACTATTAAGAAGCGATGGTGAGCCCAGATTCCGCAAAATGGCTTGAATCCATGAAATCTGAGATGGGATCCATGTATGAGAACAAAGTATGGACTTTGGTTGACTTGCCCGATGATCGGCAAGCAATTGAGAATAAATGGATCTTCAAGAAGAAGACTGACGCTGACGGTAATATTACTGTCTACAAAGCTCGACTTGTCACAAAAGATTTTCGGCAAGTTCAAGGGATTGACTATGATGAGACCTTCTCACCCGTAGCGATGCTTAAGTCTGTCCGAATCATGTTAGCAATTGCCACATTTTATGATTATGAAATTTGGCAGATGGATGTCAAAACTGCATTCCTGAATGGATTTCTGGAAGAAGAGTTGTATATGATGCAACCAGAAGGTTTTGTCGATCCAAAGGGACCTAACAAAGTGTGCAAGCTCCAGCAATCCATTTATGGACTGGTGCAAGCCTCTCGGAGTTGGAATAAACGCTTTGATAGTGTGATCAAAGCATTTGGTTTTATATAGACTTTTGGAGAAGCCTGTATTTACAAGAAAGTGAGTGGGAGCTCTGTAGCATTTCTGATATTATATGTGGATGACATATTACTAATTGGAAATGATATAGAATTTCTGAATAGCATAAAGGGATACTTGAATAAGAGTTTTTCAATGAAAGACCTCGGTGAAGCTGCTTACATATTAGGCATTAAGAACTATAGAGATAGATCAAGACGCTTAATTGGACTTTCACAAAGCACATACCTTGACAAAGTTTTGAAGAAGTTCAAAATGGATCAAGCAAAGAAAGGGTTCTTGCCTGTGTTACAAGGTGTGAAGTTGAGTAAGACTCAATGCCCGACCACTGCAGAAGATAGAGAGAATATGAAAGATGTTCCCTATGCTTCAGCCATAGGCTCTATCATGTATGCAATGCTCTGTACCAGACCTAATGTGTGCCTTGCTATAAGTCTAGCAGGCAGCTACCAAAGTAATCCAGGAGTTGATCACTGGACAGCGGTCAAGAACATCCTGAAATACCTGAAAAGGACTAAGGATATGTTTCTCATATATGGAGGTGACTACGTTGATGCAAGCTTTGACACTGATCCGGACAATTCTAAATCGCAAACTGGATACGTGTTTACATGAAACGATGGAGCTGTTAGTTGGTGCAGTTCTAAACAAAGCATTGTAGCGGGATCTACATGTGAAGCGGAGTACATAGCTGCTTCGGAAGCAGCAAATGAAGGAGTCTGGATGAAGGAGTTCATATCCGATCTAGGTGTCATACCTAGTGCATCGGGTCCAATGAAAATCTTTTGTGACAATACTGGTGCAATTGCCTTGGCAAAGGAATCCAGATTTCACAAGAGAACCAAGCACATCAAAAGACGCATCAATTCCATCCGGGATCTAGTCCAGGTGGGAGACATAGAGATCTGCAAGATACATACGGATCTGAATGTTGCAGACCCGTTGACTAAACCTCTTCCACAAGCAAAACATGATCAGCACCAAGGCTCCATGGGTGTTAGAATCATTACTGTGTAATCTAGATTATTGACTCCAGTGCAAGTGAGAGACTGAAGGAAATATGCCCTAGAGGCAATAATAAAGTTATTATTTATTTCCTTATATCATGATAAATGTTTATTATTCATGCTAGAATTGTATTAACCGGAAACATAATACATGTGTGAATACATAGACAAATAGAGTGTCACCAGTATGCCTCTACTTGACTAGCTCGTTAATCAAAGATGGTTATGTTTTCCTAACCGTGAACAAGGAGTTGTTATTTGATTAACGAGATCACATCATTAGGTGAATGATCTGATTGACATGACCCATTCCATTAGCTTAGCACCCGATCGTTTAGTATGTTGATATTGCTTTCTTCATGACTTATACATGTTCCTATGACTATGAGATTATGCAACTCCCGTTTGCCGGAGGAACACTTTGTGTGCTACCAAACGTCACAACGTAAATGGGTGATTATAAAGGTGCTCTACAAGTGTCTCGAAAGGTACATGTTGGGTTGGCGTATTTCGAGATTAGGATTTGTCACTCCGATTGTCGGAGAGGTATCTCTGGGCCCTCTCGGTAATGCACATCACATAAGCCTTGCAATCATTGCAACTAATGAGTTAGTTGCGATATGATGTATTACGAAACGAGTAAAGAGACTTGCCGGTAACGAGATTGAACTAGGTGTTGAGATACCGACGATCGAATCTTGGGCAAGTAACATACCGATGACAAAGGGAACAACGTATGTTGTTATGCGGTCTGACCGATAAAGATCTTCGTAGAATATGTAGGAGCCAATATGAGCATCCAAGTTCCGCTATTGGTTATTGACCGGAGACGTGTCTCGGTCATCTCTACATTGTTCTCGAACCCATAGGGTCTGCACGCTTAAGGTTTCGATGACAGTTATATTATGAGTTTATGAGTTTTGATGTACCGAAGTTATTTCGGAGTCCCGGATGTGATCATGGACATGACGAGGAGTCTCGAAATGGTCGAGACATAAAGATTGATATATTGGACGGCTATATTCGGACACCGGAAGTGTTCCGGGTGATTTCGGAGAAAACCGGAGAGCCGGAGGGTTACCGGAACCCCCCGGGAGAAGTAATGGGCCATATGCGCCTTAGTGGAGAGAGAGAGGGGCTGCCAGAGGTGGGCCGCGCGCCTCCTCCCCCCTCTCCCTCCCCACTTCTTTCCCCCTCCTAGTAGGAGTCCTACTCCTACTAGGAGGAGGACTCCTCCTGGCGCGCCTATAGGGGCTGGCCGACCTCCTCCCCTTGCTCCTTTATATACGGGGGCAGGGGGAACCCCTAGACACACAAGTTGATCTTCGTGATTGTTCCTTAGCCGTGTGCGGTGCCCCCCTCCACCATATTCCACCTCGGTCATATTGTAGCGGTGCTTAGGCGAAGCCCTGCGACGGTAGAACATCAAGATCGTCACCACGCCGTCATGCTGACGGAACTCCTCCCCGACGCTTTGCTGGATCGGAGCCCGGGGATCGTCATCGAGCTGAACGTGTGCTAGAACTCGGAGGTGCCGTAGTTTCGGTGCTTGATCGGTCGGGCCGTGGAGACGTACGACTACATCAACCAAACTCTTCCGTTGTTGATCTACAAGGGTACATAGATCACACTCTCCCCTCTCGTTGCTATGCATCACCATGATCTTGCGTGTGCGTAGGAAATTTTTTGAAATTACTACATTCCCCAACTCGATCTTCCTCAAGGAGCGTTGCATCATCTTGGCGCAGTTGCTCTTGCTCAAGCTCATCATAAGCGAGTACTCGAGGTGACCCGTATATGAGTTCCGTGGGGAGAACTGCTTCTGCCCCGTATACCAGGGCAAAGGGTGTGTGGCCGGTGGCTTGATTTGGTGTCGTTCTGATTGACCAAAGAACCGCCGGCAATTCATCAATCCAGCGCCTTCCACTCTTGCGCAGCCTGTCAAAGGTCTTTGTCCTTACGGCTCGCCGTACTTCAGCGTTTGCCCTCTCAGCTTGACCATTGCTTCATGTGGTGAGCAACGGAAGCGAAACAGACTTTGTTGCCGAGTTCTTGGGTATATTGCATGAATGTGCGGCTTGTGAACCGTGTACTGTTGTCGGTGATGACCCTGTTGTGTACACCAAAACGGCACACTAGTCCCTTGAAGAATTTGACGGCGGACTGAGCTGTGACCTTCCTCACTGCTTCCACCTTTGGCCACTTTGTGAACTTGTCGATTGCGACGTACAAGTACTCAAAGCCCCCGACAGCGCGGGGGAAAGGGCCCAGTATGTCGAGCCCCCAGACCGAGAAGGGCCAGGAGAGAGGAATGGTTTGAAGGGCTTGAGCTGGCTGATGAAGTTTCTTTAAATGGAACTGACACGCTTCACACCAGGTGACTAGTGTCGTCGCATCCTGGAGGGCAGTGGGCCAGAAGAAGCCTTGCCGAAATGCCTTGCCGGCAAGGGTTCTTGACCCTATGTGGGATCCACATATGCCTCCATGTATCTCCGCCAACAGCCCCAGTCCTTCCTCTCGAGGGATACACTTCAATTTCACGTTGTTCGGCCTCTTTCTGTACAGGACGTCATCGACGAACTGGTACATAGTAGAGCAACGGGCTACTTTTTCCGCTTCTTCCTGCTCCTCAGGAAGTTCCCCTGTTTGGAGGAATCGGACGGTATGTTGTGCCGACGCTGGAGCCTGGGGCTCGACGGCGAGGACTAAAGGCATTTCCTCCGCTACAGGAGAGGCTGTCTCGACGGCAAGAGCTTGATGCTCTATTGGAGCTAGCCGTCCTGTGGCGGGCTCAGTGTCTCCGGCAACATCCTTGCCAGCGGCTTCGGGGAGCTCGGCGGGAAAGTACTTGTCGGGCCCTGATTTTCTCCTCTTGTTCTGCTCTGTTGATGGATCAACGGATGGCTGAGTTAGCCGAAGCACAAAGGTACCTGGTTCCACAGGTAGCTTGAGGGCAGCGCGTTTTAACTGGTAATCGGCGATATCATTCTCCGCTCGGGGAACGTATTCTGCCTGTATACCGTCAAAACGCTCTTCCAGCTTTCTCACTTCATCGACGCAGGCCTTCATCAACGAGCTCCGGTAATCATTGTTGACTTGTTTGATGACAAGTTGCGAGTCGCCTCTAACGACGAGTTTCTTGATTCCGAGGTCCGCCGCGATCCTAAGACCGGCAAGCAGCCCTTCATACTCAGCCGTATTGTTTGTTGACACCTCCCTGGGGAAGTGCATCTGGATCACGTACTTGAGGTGCTCTCCGGTGGGCGCGACAAGCAGTACGCCAGGCCCGGTGCCCTATAAGGAGAAAGCTCCATCAAAGTACATGATCTAGTCGCAACTTGCCTGCTTGCTGGGGAGAGCAGTCTCTTGAGTTTCTTCGTCAGGCGTCGCGGTCCATTCTGCAATGAACTCCGCCAGGACTCGGCTTTGAATCGTCGAGGTACTCTCAAACTTGAGGCCAAAGCTGGACAGTTCCAGTGCCCACTCTACGATCCTTCCCGTTGCGTCTGGATTGTGCAATATCCGTTGCAGAGGGAGGCGAGTGACGACAGTGATTTCGTGCGCCTGGAAGTAGTGACGCAGCTTCCTCGAGGCCATAAGAAGGCTGAAGAGCAGTTTCTGCACACCGTAGTACCTCGATCTAGCCCCCTGCAGGAGGGAGCTAACAAAGTAGACCAGGTGCTGCATCATTTTCTTCTTCGGTGGCACTTCAATTGGCTGCATCGTCTCGGCATTGGTGGCATCTGGCTCCGTCGCTGCTATTACCTCATCATCAATTTCTCTCTGCGCCACTAGTGCGGCGCTGACCACCTGGTTCGTTGCCGCCATGTACTGCAGCAACGGTTCCTGTGGCCTAGGCGCAACTAGTATTGGCGCGGAGGAGAGGTACCTCTTCAAATCTTGCAATGCTGCTTCGGCTTCTGGCGTCCACTCCATCGGGCCCGCCTTTTTCAAAATCTTGAAAAAGGGAAGGGCGCGCTCGGCGGACTTGGAAATGAACCTGCTCATGGTGGCAACGCAACCAGCAAGCCGACGCACATCCTTGACTCGCTTGGGCGCTTCAATCTGCTCTATAGCTTTGATCTTGTCCGGATTGGCCTCTATCCCACGCTGTGACACAAAGAACCCGAGAAGCTTGCCAGACGGGACGCCGAAGACGCACTTCTCAGGGTTCAGCTTGAGATTGATCTTGCGTAGGTTTGCAAATGTTTCTCGTAAATCTGATATGAGGGTTTCCCTGTTCTTGGTTTTGACCACTATATCATCCATATAAGCTTCCATATTTCTATGGAGCTGGGGTTCAAAACCAATCTGGACCGCCCTTGCAAACGTTGAACCAGCACTCTTCAACCCGAAAAGCAATACGCACCACATGGGGTGATGAATGCCGTTTTCTCTTCATCTTCCCTTGTCATGAAGATCTGGTGGTAGCCGGAGTAGGTATCGAGGAATGACAACAGATCACACCCATCTGTGGAGTCAACAATATGGTCGATGCGCGGCAATAGGAAGGGGTCTTTGGGACAAGCCTTATTAATATCTTTGTAATCAATACACAGCCTCCACTTCCCATTTGCCTTGCGCACTACCACCAGATTGGCCAACCACGTTGGATGGAGCACTCCTCTTACCAAACCCGCTGCTTCCAGTTTCCGGATCTCCTCTGTGATAAACTCTTGTCATTCCAAAGCTTGCTTTCTGACCTTCTGCTTGACGGGCCGCGCATGAGGACAGGCAGCAAGGTGCTGCTCAATCACCTCCCTGGGAACGGCGGGGATGTCCGATGCTTGCCATAAAAACACATCGACATTCGCCCGCAGGAAGGTAACGAGCGCGTCTTCCTATTTGTCATCAAGGGTGGAGCTTATGGTAAAAGCTCCTCCCGTGCTGTCCTCCTTGACAGAAACCTTCTTGGTTCCTGGTGGTGTGGCCTTGGACTTCTTGTTTCTGTCGGCGGAGCCCTCTGGCACGTCCTCGATGGGAGCGCTACACTCCGAAGAGGTGCGCTTGCCGGAGTGGGTGCCTGAGGTCTCACCGGTCTTCTTCTTTTGCCTTCCCGGGGCTCCAACGGCAGGAGCAAGCGCCTTAGCAGTGGCGGCTGCTGCAACTGCTTGTTGGTAGAGTTGGTCAGCGCAAATTAGCGCATCCTTCTTGTCTGACGGGACGGTAATGATCGCCACAGGCCCCGGCATCTTCAGGGTGTTGTAGGCGTAATGTGACGCCGCCATGAACTTGGCCAGTGCTGGGCGGCCAAGGATCCCGTTGTAAGGCAAGGGGATCTTGGCAACGTCGAACACAATCCTTTCTGTCCTGTAGTTCAGATCACTCCCAAAAGTCACGGGCAACGTGACCTTTCCCTTTGGTTGACTTCTTCCCGGGTTGACCCCCTGAAACGTGCCCGTCTCTTCGAGGTCTTCATCAGGAATCTGCAATTTCTCGATCACGGCAGGCGAGATTAAGTTCAGACCGGCCCCGCCATCGACTAGCATCTTTGTCACCTTGAGGTTGCGTATTGTTGGTGAAACCAACAATGGCAAGCACCCGACTGCAGTAGTGCGATCAGGGTGATCCTCAGTGTCAAAAATGATAGGTGTGCTGGACCACTCCTTTGGGCATCAAACGACGGTTTCCGCCGCTGTAATCTCACGCGCCCACTGTTTAAGCTGGCGGTGAGAGGTATGCAGCGAGGCGCCGCCATCGACGCACATGGCCTCTGTAGCTTTCTGAAATTCTTGGTCACCAGACTCATCGTCCTCTTCGTGATCATCGTCTTCTGGGTTTTTGTCACGGCCCCGGGCGGTCCTCTCCTGCTGTTTATCTTTGCCGCGACGGCCCGCCTGGCTGTCATGCTTCTTGCCGGACCCCTCAGCACCGTCCTGGCCTTTCTCCTTGTCCTGCCTCTCATATTCAGCCCTCTGCTTCTCAGCAAGGAGCTCAACCTGTCGGCAGTTCTGGAGATCATGGCCTTTGGTGCGATGGATCTTGCAGTATTGCTTGTCGGAGTTTCCTGGCTTCTCGGCAGCCGCCAAGGCCCGGCAGGCGACACATCCGGTAATTTCCTTGCTGAGGTCATCTGCCTTGGTATTCTTGGCGGAGCCGGCATTGTCAGATCCCGCGATGGCAAGCACAGCTTTACCTTTGCGCTTCCTGTTGCGGCGCCGGCCTTTCTTCGCTGGGGCGGCAATATCCTCATCTGAGGAGTCGGTTTCCATGCTGGCATCTTCGCCGGGTACTTCCTTCCCTCTTCAGCTCGGGCACATCTGTCAGCAAGAAAATAGAGTTCTGCCACATCTTTCACCTTGTTCATTGCCAGTTCTTCGCGCATCTTGCGGTTACGCACGTTCTGATGGAACGCGCTAGTGATGGTGGCAGGGTGAACATCAGGGATATTGTACTGTACCCGACTGAACCTCTGTATATACTTGCGCAGACTCTCGCCTCCCTTCTGGGGAATGACATGCAGGTCGCTTGCTTGGCCATGGGCTTGGTGACCTCCAGTAAAGGCGCCCACAAACTCATGGCACAAATCCGGCCAAGAGGAAATAGAGTCCACTGGCAAGTGCATCAACCACGAGATGGCGTTGGGTTTAAGACCCAATGGAAAGTAATTCGCAAGCACCTTATCATTGCGGGCTCCGGCGGCTTGCATCGCGATGGTGTAGATGATGAGGAACTCAGACGGGTGAGTCTTGCCATTGTACTTTTCGCCAACGTCAGGTTTGAAGGTCCGGTGAGTGGGCCACTGGAACTACCGCAGCTCACAGGTAAAAGCCGGACAGCCTACCTCGTAAGGTAGGCCTCTAGGGCTCTCCGGGGCCGGGTGGTTCACAGTTGGCCCTGCTCGCCTGTCTGACTGGTGGCGCGCTCCGTGCCGGCGCTCGATAGTGGTTCAAGCCTCTTCATGGGCTCGTTCCCGAAGAACTTGGCGCTGGTCACAGTGGGTCCGCGGGTCAGACGATGCTATGGAGATGTCGTCGCCCACGACGTTGCGACGAGCCGGCGTTCGCGGTACCGGATGGGGAAGAGGTGAATGTACCGTGGTCGCGGCGCCGTCGGCTTTTCCGCCACTGGTCCGCGGGACTCCATCGGAGCGTCAACCCGGGGGCCTCACCGGACATGGTTCGTCTTTGTTGGCCACCGCAACAAGGATTCGGATAGTGGCTATCCATTCGTCGAGTTTCCCCATAGTGGGAGGAAAATCGAGGAGCAACTGCGCGCGCTAGGGCCTCTGCTGGCGTCGGTGGCAGCGAAACCTGCACGGATCGCGACGCGCTTCGACTTCTGACCATGTCAGAAGGAGCTCTATCACGACCTCACGGTCGCATGCCGTTTCACCAGCGCCTCGGCGAGTGGGCAGGTCTTCTATGTCCCGGTAGTGGTGCTCGGGGCTCTTCCCGTGGCGACGCCCGAGATCTTTGGCGTGACTACGCCATTCGCCCTGCGCTGCCTGGGAGGAGCGCGCTGTTGGAGCTGGCGTGGGAGTCATGGAGGCCCTTGCGTCGCCTTCGGGCGAGGTGGCGATGACCCTGGAAGGCCCTGCTCCACCCGCGAAGGGCTTGGCTCCGCCTTTGGATTTGGCAACGTGTGACTCGTTACCAGGCGCACAAACATCGCCGCCTCCCAAACTCCGGCTGCTGGGATGGTGTTGGTGTTCGCAAGTAGCGCCGCGGGTCCTTTCTGCGACCGGTCCGCTGCTCGCCCGCATCGAGATGGGTTGTCCGGCTTCCGACTGGCCAACCGCCACCGTCGTCTTCTTCTTGGGCGCCATGATGATGAAGAAGCGCCGAACTAACTGCTAAAGCCGATTCTCACAACTGCGCCCCCTACCTGGCGCGCCAGAGATGTCGGTAGGAACGACACCTATGGGATCACAAGAATCCCTACTATGGTTAGCAGGGCGCTGGGTCGTGAGAAGAACAGATCTAACAGGTAGCACACGGTTCATTTATCCAGGTTCGGGCCGCAAGGATGCATAAAACACTACTCCTGCTTTGGTGGATTGTATATCTGTGTTCTTGAGCTAGCTATGGGGCGTGAGGAGCTCCAAAAAGCCGAATCCTTCTCCTGGTAGCCTCGAGCCTCCTTTTATAGAAAAAGGGGTTGCGACAGTGGCACACAGGAGGTGGAAAGGGTACAGTGATGCGAGGTTATCCCTCGCTTTACATGACAAGGCGCATTTAATGCGTCTTGCTTAGGTGTCCTTGCTTTATCGGGGATGGGGGAGAAACCTGTCTCATCCATCGCCGCTCCTTCTTGTGTCGACACGCGCCGTGGCCAGTGACACCTACGATGCCACGTAGGTAGGCAGGCAGCTGAGGTGGCGTAGTGGTGGGTCTTCATGAAGATCTGCATGCCGCCATGCAGGTGCCTTCCCAGCTGGTTGGGATGGTAGCTGCATGCGAACGACGGTGGAGGTTTAGTCGGTGTGGGCCTGATGGTAGCCCTGCGGGTGTCCTGGGTAAGGGCCTTGCCGGGGCCCTGGCAAGGGTCTTGCCGGGGCGCCTGTTGTCATCCCCAGCAAGGCGCTTGCCGGGGGCCTTGTGGTCTTCCTTGGCTGGGATCCCGCCAAGGGTTGTCGTCTCCTTAGTGCGTATCTGATCTTGAATGTCTTCACAAAGATTTGCATGCCGCCACGGGGATGTCTCCCGAATCCTTGCCCTTTGGGGGCAGTGTACACAAGGGTGATTTTCTTCGTAGGTGCGGGACGAGTCACCGCGGCAAGGGTCTTGTCGGGGCTGCTAGAACTGTCTCCCGGCAAGGATCTTGCCGGGGGATTCGACTTCGTCCCCTTTGCTCTTCGTGGTCTTGGCCTTTGCGTCATAGTTCTCTTGATCTTCGGTCTTACCCTGGCTCACCTCCCTTTCCTTGCTTGGTATGGTGGCGCTCGTGGCTCAGACTGCCCGTTCACAGTTATAGGGGTACAAAAAGTGTACCCCTCTTTTTGTACACCGACATAGTGTTTCTTCTTGTTGACAGCCTCCAACAGCACATTTATAATCCTCCAACACAAAATTATTTGTTCTAAGTAAATTTCTTGTGTTGACTCGATCATGGAGAAGTTGCCAGAAGAAAACTTTATGCTTTGGCTGGCAGTAACTCTGCCAGATCCAATTGAAGTGTGGGGGTATCTGCTTGTGACCAATTAAGACTTTATATGCTTTGATGGATGAATAGTGCTCAGTCCCCCAAATGTAACTCCATGTGTCAAGTGAGTCTAAATGCTTCGATTCGTCTCATGGCTATGCAAATGTCTTCCATTTGTAAGAATTCCTCATATGCCTCAGTTGTCAAAGGGAGAAAGAATAGATCATGTAAGTACTCAGCCTGTAACACTTGTTGAATATTCAGCTGGGGGTTTCTGACAAAAGAGAACAAGTGAGGGAATTGGTGTTTAAGTATTGCTTGGCTCTATAAATCATCCCAAAAGAAAGCACTGACACCATCTCCCGCATTACATCTAGCAATAGCTTTGTACTGATCAATGAGAGCTAAGTTGGATTTCCACCAGAATGATCCAATCACATTGTCCCCTGGTAATTTTCCATCACTATAATATGTTTCCCAAATCAGGTTGACCCAAGGAATATCATGTCTGTTGAATAATTTGTGGAGGTTCTTCATGAGCAAGGTTTTGTTTTGTGTAAAGATGTCTAGAACTCCTAATCCTCCCTGGTCTTTTTGTCTACACACTGTGTGCCATGCAACCAAAGCAGGTCTTCTGTCCTCCATATCAGGGCCTCTCCAGAGACAGTGTCTCAAGTACTTGATGATCTATTTTTTATTGTAACAGGTATGTCCAGACAGCACATGAAGAAAACTGATAAAGATGTCATAACTCAGTTGACCAGTAGTAACTTTCCAGCTTGGGTCATGAAGATAGAGATACCAGCCAATCTTTTGGCAATCCTGTTAACTAGGGGAAGACATTTCTCAACACTTGTTTTGTATATTCCCAAGGTCATACCAAGGTAAGTAAAGGGGAATTGTCCTCTAGCACACTGCAAGGTGTTTGTATAAATTTCTACCCTATCTTCAACAATATTCAAAGGTACCATGATGGATTTCCCATAATTTACTTTGAGCCTAGTTGTTGTAGCAAAAGTATTCAGAAGAGCTTTTAAACAGAACAACTGCCTAAAATCAGCTTGCATAACCAGTAGAGTGTCATCTGCATATTGCACAATTGGGAAGTGAGGGCATGAGTTTACTTGAAGTGGAGCGGTGATCAGGTTTAATCTCATGGCTTTGTTAAGAATGGATTGTAGTAGATCAGCAGCCAGCACAAATATTAAAGGAGAGTAAGGGTCCCCTTGTCTTACTCCTCTCCTTATGTAATTTTTTTCCCAGGAACTCCATTTAGTAGTACAGAAGATGATGCAGTTGTGAACAGAGCTTCCATCGAGGAAATCCATTTCTCTCCAAATCCTTTAGCTCTAAAAATATCAATGATTGCAGCATGCTCAATTGTATCAAAAGCCTTCTCAAAATCCAATTTAATTACTAAGATTTCCTCCTTAGATTGATGACACTGGTGAATGTACTCATATGCCCATCATAGGAAATCCTGGATCACTCTATCCTTGAGGAAGCCATATTGATTAATATGCACCATTTGCAGAATAACTCTTTGCAATCTACTGGCCAACAGTTTTGTAATGATTTTCAGAACACCATTTAGCAATGAAATTGGCCTGAAGTCATTTGGAGAAAGTGGCACCTATTTTTTGGCACTAGATTGATGAAAGAGGAGTTAATGCTCTCAATATTTACCTTCCCGACATGGAATGCCAATATAAGCTCAAAGACATCAGTCTTAATAATATCCCAACAACTTTTAAAAAACTCATTATTGAATCCATCTGGCCCTGGTGACTTATTTGTAGGCAGGTTTTTAACCACTTCTTCAACTTCTTCTTGAGAAAAAGGCTTTTCTAGGTCAATAAAGATTTGGGGGTCCACTATGTTTTCATAAAGATCACTGAGGTCAAAGTGCATTGAGTGTCCATTAGATTGCCCTAGTCTATTTTTAAAAGCCTCCCATAGGATTGCAGCCTTTCCATCATGATCTGATACTTCAACTTGATCCTTGTTCATCATCATAGAAATCTTATTGTGTCTATGATTAATAGAGGCTTTGGTGTGGAAGAATTTTGTGTTCTCATCTCCAAACTTTACTCCTTTAATTTTACCTCTCTGTTTCCAATAAATCTTATGATCATTGAGCACAGTTAATAAATACTCCTTGAGCATGGTCCTGCAATTATTTTCAAACAATGAAAGGTCCCTGAATTCCTCAATCATATCCCAGAAAAATATACAGTCATTTAGCTCTGCAATTTGCTTCTTATGACAAGCAAGGTTTTTGGCCCACAGCTTAAGTGCTCTTCTGACATTTTTGAATTTTGCATTTATCTTTTTTGCACAATCTGAATGACCTACTAGAATAGTCCAAGCAGTCTGAACCACCTGTTTAAAAGAGCTATGATTAAGCCAATAGTTTTCAAATCTGAACACTCTAGATTTTGGGATATTTGTGCCAATTTTTATCATGCAAGGTAGGTGATCAGAAATTGGTTTGGCCATGGGAATAGCCAAAGTATCTGGGTAGCTGGTCATCCAAGATGCAGAGGTGAAAAACCAGTCTAATTTTTCCAATAGTGGGTTGTCTTGCATGTTGCTCCAGCTAAACTGTCTACCTTTTAGAGGGAGTTCAATCAAGCCAAGTTCACTTATTGCCTCATTAAACATGAGCATTTCATTAACATCCCCTCCAGGTCTGTTTCTGTCTTTAGGTGTTGTGATAAAATTAAAATCCCCCATGATAATCCAATCTACATCATTAGACATTTGTATATTACCAAACCAGTCAATGAACTCAATTTTATCCTCATGATTGCAAGGACCATAGATGTTTGTGAGGATCCAACTTTTGGAAGATGTCTTGCAGGTGAACTGAATGGATAAGGAGAACTTGTTTTGAAACATTAGTTCTCCAGAAAATAGAGCTCCATTCCAAGAAGTGAGTATGCCACCTGAAGCCCCAATGGAAGGTAAGTACTCAAATTTATTAGACATCTGAGGACACACTTTATGAATATAGGTTAGATCAAAGTTTTCTCCCTTAGTTTCCTGTAAGGACACAATCCTAGCAGCACTTTCTTCCACTTTTTTTATGATAGCCAACCACTTATCTGAGGAATTATTGCCCCTCACATTCCAGTTTAAGATATTCCAAGTTCTATTGTTATTCATTAAAAGTCAAATTTATGCTACTTTGATCAGCAGGGCCCACCCCCTGATGATTATCCCAGGCCACAATGTTATTGGGATCCATATAAAGGACAAAGCACCTATAGCAAGGGGAAACATTCCAGCATGTCACAGAAGCATATGACCAAGAAAACCTAGACAACCAGAAATGTGATCCAAAAGCTTCCATAGCATCAGATAGAGCAGTAGTCCCTTCCACAAGGAGATACCAGAGCTGACACAGCAGCAAATTGCAAGTAACATACAAAAGGTGCCATCTAGGGAAAACAAGCAGTGTGCAGCAATTGCTAACATTACAATTGACTGCATACATAAGACAAATATTTCCCAAAAGAGAATAGCAGACTGTTCTGCTATCTATCACAGGCTGATGTTGAACACCTTAGCCACCTCTTCCTGTCCCTTCTTCTTAGGTTTCTTGGACAGCTTTTCCTATACCTCTTCCTCAGCAACCTTACAGAAAGATTTAGACAGGTTTTTAACCACTGAATTATGAATAATTGGAGGTATAGCATTACATGGTAAACAAGATTTAGCATCACATGATTTCCTTCTATAGCCATTATTATCCTTTTTGATCCTGTCACTTCTTCTTAACTCTGTTTCCACCATAGGTTCTTTCTCACTCCTTTTCCTTGAGATGGCCTCTCCAAGTGGCAGGACTTTATTTGGAGACACCTACTGAAGAGGACTACTTGCCCCAGTGGAAGAATGAACAGCAGGACTAATACCTTCATTTTCCTTGCCCAGACCCAGGATGAAATCCTTACATGTAGGTGCTGGAATATCTATTTTGAAATTTGGGGTAGCTCCTTGGGTTGCTGGTGCAAAGTGTTGTATCCATAAATCTAGCCCTTCTTTAGGGTTTGCTTCAGATGAGGAACCAATGTGAGGGATTGGAACATCAGCCTTGCCATTGATATTTGGAATATGAACTTGATGTGAAGGAATAGAATCTGCAACAATATCACTGCCAGCAACATACAATAGCACTGCACTATTATCAGTGTGAGGAGCTTCCTTTAAATTTTCAGGCTGCTTGTCTAAGTGCACAGTGGGCAAAGAAGTGCCAGAAGCTTCAATATATCTGATAGTAGAGGGCATGTCTGAAGTGGGAACAGGCTGCAGGTTTTGTTGAGCTACAGCAACCACTTGCTACAGAATTTGTTGTTCTTCAGCAACCACATTGAGGGTCAGTTTAGCATGCTGCATGATCACATTCTGTGGCTGATCAGCATTTGGCTGCATCACCTGTACACCATCCTCTTCTCCAATTGCATTATAAGCCAAGGCAATGTTAAGGAGCCCCTGACCAATTGGAGGGACCTGAACACCTTGGTTGACCTCTTCACTGGCAGAGTGGGTCAATGAAAGTAAACCATTAGATCGAGATACAGTAGTAGTAATGCTACTGTTTGGTGCCCCATCTTCTGCTAGAGCTGGAATTTCAACTTGAGGATGCTGAGGAAGGACAAGAGATGGTTGTGGGAAAGCCCAGTGATCCTCTTGCTCTGCTTGTTCTTCCCAATCATCCCAGTCTTCATTAGGACCTTGAATATTGTGAATAGGCAGTGGTTGAAAGCCTGGGAAATCATTAGCATGCTGGGGCACTGGGTGTGGGTCTACACCCTCAGGTGGAAAAGGGTCCTCATTTGCAGGCCCACCACCCAACATTTCCTCAAGAAGAACTTCAATAGAGTAGGTCCAGGATTCCTCCTCAAATTGTTCTCCTTCATACCATCTTATACTTTTAGGGATATCACCAAGCTCTGTGACTCTAGCTTTGACCAAGATCTTCCCCTTCAGGGCATCTTCTTTCTCCCATCTAATGATCTTGCCCCACTTCGAAATCGCAGAGGCTATATCCTCAGTGTTACAGAAATCAAAGGGGACCCCAACAAACAGCAACCAACAAGTTCTATTGAAATGAACCCGGCGCCAATTCCTTCCTTGATTGTGCTTCATAAAAGAAATAAAAACATCGCCAAATGCATGCGGGCCCTGCTGAATGAGCCTATCTCTATCTCTGACATGCGTGAACTTGACATAAGCTTCCCCAAAAGGACATGGCTGGATTTCTCTAAAACCTACTTGCGCAACTCCCTGAAGAAACTCTTCAAGAACTTCATGCACATATGGGAAAAATACCTCGTCTGGATGCGGGTGGATACTGGAAATCGCCCACTCTTCGTGCCTTCTTGGGCGATAAGGAATAATCGTGCGAGAAACCCCATTGCGCCCTTCAATCACCTGAATCTGAAAGCCATGTGGAATGAATGGTTGAGGGTCAATGGGGATATTGGCCATCGATGCCGACTCCAGCAAGGAAGCAACTAGTGCCCTGTCTGACAGCGGCAGCGGCAGCGAACCTGTCGAGGCAGAAGCAAAGTTGGTAGCAGAGAAGGAAAGTGAAGTGGAAGGCGAGGAGGCAAGTGACGGTCTCGGCTGGAAGTTTGGGAAAAAATCCTTGACCAACTCCTTAAATGAAGGCACCTGCCGAATCTGTGCCGCTGGCCCAATACGTCGAAACCAAGATTCCACCTCTCCTTCGGCCCAAGCCTCAGCAGGTGGGCTCGGGAAAGAAGTAAACGGAATAAATGGCCAAAGCCCAGGAAGGTTCGGAGCGGTGCATCTAGAGCGTGATCTCGAGCTCCAAGTTGGCTATTTCATCGGAGATCACCAGTTCGAGGATGCGACAGCCGTGTTCCTCTACTGCGCCCAGGTGGACACCTGGCGGTCGAGCCTATGGACCAGCGCATTGGCATCCAGAACGCCGCGGACAAAGGCGAACGGCGTCACCCATGGGAACAGCGCGGTGGTCGTCCGATGCAAGTATGGCGCGACCGGCCTTTGGTGCAAGTACGACGCTGATGGCCTCTACCCACTCCTGGCGAGGAATGGGGGTACAGATGGGACGTGTACCCTGCTACGACGCCATGTCGACAGCAGGCAAGCACCGATGGATCCGCTCTTGTTGTGCGGCGCACCGCGCCTCTCGCTCTGCGGTGCTCCAATGATCTCACCGTGCGGCGAGCAGCAGCCTATCAGTGCGGACGCACCTAGCTTTCTCTGCGGTGCGTCATCGATCATGTTGTGCGGCGAGCTACAGCCTGTCGGTGCTGACATGCCTATCTTGATCCGCGGCGCTCAAGCGCCATGCGTGAAAGGTCTCCTCAACCATGGCGATGACGTGCATCACAGCGTCGTCCATCGCGTTGCTGGGGAGAGCCTTGGCCTTGATTGTCCATGGACCCTGCTCGTTTTCCTCATCGACGAGGTTGATGGCAGAGGTAGCGCTTTGGTGGGTTGGCTTGCTTGGAAAAGGTGGATGTGCTACAGGCTACGCTTGTCCCCTCTGTGCGTCGCGCGCCGCCTTGGTTTATGCACAATATCGCTGGGTGGCGGGAAACGGTGGCGTGTTCATAAACTCTATCAATTAATGGAAACTTAGCATGGAAGGAACATTGAGCTAGCACAAGAAGTAGATGATGATCAGATGAGCACGGACCACACTAGGGAACCCGTCGGTGATGAATTCATCAATCGAAAATGGTTGAATACTAGCAAGCGTTTGCCCACAACACACATGGCTTATTCCATCACAAATAGGTCGGATGGATCAACTCTATGCCACGTATCACACATTGTTAAAAAGTAATGCGGTAGACCTTCTTTAACATGTGTTGAAAAATAAAAAATAAATAAAAAACAAGGACCTCGAGGTTAAATTAACTCATGGGATGCGTCATATCAGTCATTTAATTTGACAAATATGACCCATCCCATCAGTTAATTTAACATCAACACAACTTCCCATCCAGTCACCCATTTGATGGCTGCTCTAGCCTGAGCACTCTTAACTTGAGAGTTCTCTTACATGAGCTACTAGTGGAATAGCTAGTCCTTGCTGATATAGGATGCCACATCACATCCTTATGGCGTATCTGGATGACCGCCCATCCCTGAATGGCCAACAGATTTTGTGTAGACAGAGCATATGATATACATATTATTATCAGCAACTGTTTGTGTTATTATCGGTCTTCACACACATTTCTGATTACAGACATGTTTTCCGCATATCACACAGATCTTTTTATATTGAACCGTTTCTGTTCTCTTGTCTCAACACAAACTGTTCATCCGAGTGAGCCACATGTCGTATATCGCATACACCTTGATCTGGCTGACCGTTTCTTTTGTGTTGCCTAATCACAAATAGTTCATCCGAGTGAACTATATGTTGTACATCGCACACACCTTCATCTAGTTGCCGTTTCTTTTGTGTTGCCTATTCACAAACAATTCATCCGAGTGAACCTTATGCAGTATATCGCACATACCTTCATCTAGCTGCCCGTTTCTTTTGTTCCTCCTCATCACGAACAGTTAATTGAACTGAACCGTATGCCCTGCATCGCACACACAACTAAAATCTGAACCGTGTTTGATGCATCCTCCATCGCAAATGTTTTGCACCTTTTTTGACGGGTTTTTTACACCACTGTTTGCGATTATTGCATCACACACAGTTTCGTCGAAGGGTCTCTAATCGTAGTGTCGCGTTAGCAACTTCTTGCAGTAGTGTGCATTAGATATTTCGATGAGATGTATGTTGTGATTCCCTTAGTGGTGTCATGTAAATGTGGACTACATGGAACTTTACCATATTTGGGCCTAAGGGGATGCATTGTGGAGTAGTTATTACATGATGGGTTGCTAGAGTGACAGAAGTTTAAACCATAGTTTATGTGCTACTTCTTAAGGGACCGATTTGGATCCAAATGTTTAACGCAATGGTTATATTTTATCTTAATAGTTTTCTCATTATTGCGGATTCTTGCGAGGGTTTTAATCATAAGTAGGAGGTTGTTCAAGTAAGAATAGCACCTAAGCACCGGTCCACCCACATATGAAATTATCAAAGTAACGAACACGAATCAAATCAACATGATGAAAGTGACAAGATGACATTCCCGTGTACCCTCAAGAACGCTTTGCTTATTATAAGAGAGTGTTTTCCTATCCTTTGCCACAAAAGGATCGGGATACCTCCATGCACTTTATTTACCGTTACCGTTACTTGTCCATTACAAATCATGTTGCTATCAAACTACCTATTACCGCTTATTTCAATGTTTGCAGAAATTATCTTGCTGAAAACCACTTGTCATTTCCTTCTGCCCCTCGTTGAGTTCGACAATCTTGCTTATTGAAAGGACTACGATTGACCCCCTATACTTGTGGGTCATCAATACTCCTTTGTGTCAACATTGCCAGGGAGTGAAGCACTCTTGGTAAAGAAAAAATATTGTTACATGCTAAAATTTATTGTCACTCGCTGCGATGGAAAACCATCCATTGAGGGGTTTGTTCGGGGTATCTTCACCTCAACCGGAACCACAATTAGTTGCCCATCACCCTACTACACCTACTAAAAATATTGGTTACAAAATTGCTTCAGTTTTGATAGAACAAGTGCTAGCTAATCCTTATGAAGGAGATGTAACTTAACGTCCTGATATGCACATGGTATATGTGGATGAAATTCGTGGATTATTTAAGCTTCTGGGTTTATCTGGAGATGAATCTAAGAAGAAGGTTTTCCCTTTATCTTTGAAGGTAAAAGCATTGGCATGGTATAGGCTATGCGATGGTATTGAATCTTGGAACTGGAATCAACTGAAATTGGAATTTCACCAAAAAAATATCCTATGCATCTAGTTCACCGCGATCGGAATTATATATATAATTTTTGCCCTCGTGGAGGAGAAAGTATCTCTCTAGCTTGTGGGAGGCTTAAGTTAATTTTATATTCATGCCCCAATCATGAGCTCTCTATAGAAATTATCATTCAGAATTTTTATGCTCGGCTTTCTCACGATGATCAATCCATGCTCGATACTTCTTGTACTGGTTCCCTTATGAAGAAGACTATTGAATTCAGGGGTGATCTTTTAGAAAGAATTAAACGCAACTCTGAAGATTGGGAACTCAACGAAGGTAAAGAGTGAGGTATTAAGCTTGAATTTGATTGTGTTAAATCTATTATGTATATCGATGCATTTCACAAGTTTAGCACTAAATACGGACTTGACTCTGAGATAGTAGCCTCCTTTTGTGAATCATTTGCTATTCATGTTGATGTCCCTAAGGAGAAGTGGTTTAAATATCATCCACCTATTAAACAAGAAATTGAAGAACCGGTTAAAGCTCAAGATGAAACTATTATTTACAATGTTGATCCAGTTGTGTCTACTGCTTACATTGAAAACCACCTTTCCATGTGAGGATAAAGGAACATGCTAAGGTTTCAACTCTGGTTCGCAAAAGTAATATCAAAGCACCTAGACCTTGAGAACAAATCAAAGTAGAACCTAGTGCTGTTATGGTTAAAGACCTCCTGGTAGAAAATATTGATGGGCATGTTATTTACTTTTGTGATGAAGCTGCTAGAATTGCCACACCCGATGAAAAAGATAAACATAGAACTATTGTTGGCATGCCTGTTGTCTTAGCTAAAATAGGAGATCACTGTTTTCATGATTTACGTGACTTGGGTGCTAGTGTGTGTGCTACTCCTTTTAGCTTATATCAAGAAATTATGAATGATATAGCACCCATCGAAATAGAAGATATAGATATTACTATTAAACTTGCTAATAGAGACACCATCACACCACTTGGGATTACTAGAGATGTTGAAGTCTTGTGTGGGAAAATAAAATATTGTCAGGACCACGATTCCAAGTCACATCGATCTAGCCGGTAACACCTCATATCACTTTGCGGCCTCACGCACGGTATTCCCACGGGTGCCGCCTTACCATGGCCCAGGACCGTTTGCGCCTTTCGGCTCACGTATATGATAGTGTCGCTAGCATCCATATGGAAGAGAACCTGGGACGACATGACTAGTCGTGAACAAAAAGTGGCACTAACTTACGGGGACAGGCATACATGAATCAACATCGAGCATGTTGCTCAGCAGCGTGTGAATCCGGGTTGTAGCACTAGGCTAACATGACTCCTATGAACCGGGCTGTAGCAGGCTAGGAAGGACTCCGGATGTGACCGCGTGACATTTCCCCGAAAGGACAGACACATGAACGATGTGAATCACATGCTGGCCAGTCAAGTGTCCTGAGCAGTAGTGCTGGGCTAGCAGGACTCTGGTGAATCGGGCTGTCGTGGACTACTATGGCTCATGGAAGCACTAGACTACATTTCCCCATAAGAGAGGCTGCCAAGGATAAACAACTAGATTATTGGATCCCACACATACCAAGCATTTCAATCATACACACAATATGCTCGATATGTGTAAATACAACATGGCATCACAACATAACTCTACGACTCAAGTATTTATTCATTAGGCTCCGAAGAGCCAGATATTACAAACATAGGTCTCATGACCCAACATTCAGAGCATACAAGTCAAAGCACACGCGGAAGCTTAACATGTCTGAGTACAGACATCTACAAATGAAAAAGGCTGAGAAGCCCGACTATCTACAAGATCCTGCCGAGGGCACAAGATCGTAGCTGAGGTATCAAGCTAAACGTCGAAGTCCACGTGGAACTACTAGCGAGACTGAAGTCTCTTTGCAAAACATAAATTAAGCAAACGTGAGTACAAATGTACTCAGCAAGACTTACATCAGAACTAACTACATATGCATCATTATCAACGAAGGGATGGTGGAGTTTAACTGCAGCAAGCCAGCTTTGACTCGGTGGCTATCCTGAACTACGACTGCAAGTAACTCTTTTGAGGTGGCGCACACGAGTCCACATATTCACCATACCAAATACACCATTATGGATCCGCTCCCATCTCCCTACGAGAACGCCATCCATAGCACTCACGCTTATCTTGCACATTTTAGAGTATCCACTTTCACTTGTCTATGAACTATGCAAGGGGTCCAAGTTTCCATATCCGAGGAACCTGGCTATTCGAATAGATAATGATAACCCTGCAGGGGTGTACTTCTTCACACACGCTCTCGCCACTTACCACCATGTACACATCGTGTATCTCGACAACCTTCAAGCGGAAGCCTGGCGAGGGAGTCGGCCATGACCTGACTAACCAACAAGTCTCTAGTCCATGTTTATCGCCTATTCGGGTTCCATCCGCAAGGAGATCCGGCCGGGGTGTCGCTCACGGCCCCAAACGATGTGAGCAGGGTACCCAAGCCCACCATCCGGGTGCCACTTGGTACACCGTGCCACTGTGCCTAGTCTGTCCCAAGCCCACCTGTACTGGGTGCCACTTGGTAGACTACTAACACTACCTACAAACACCAGAAACTAGTTGCAACTCCTGGACAGAGATAAGGTTGATTAATAAGTCGAGAGGGGCACTTAAGCATTCCAATGCATGGTAGTAGCTGTTCATGGATCACAAACACAGAACTCAGTTCCTGAGGACGGCTGCAATGAGACAACCCACCATGTACTCCTACATGACCTCTCACAGCTACCTTTACCAAATCGTGTTCACACACTTAGCTCTCAACGGTAGGACATGCTCACCACATTCCAATTCATCCTCGATGAATCAGACCTGACTCAACTCTAAGCAGTAGTAGGCATGAAAAACAAACATGAATGAGTAGGCACATCAGGACTCAAACAACTCCTACTCATGCTAGTGGGTTTACTCTATTTAGTGTGGCAATGACAGGTCATGCAGAGGAAAGGGGTTCAGCTACCGCAGCATGTAGCAGTTGAAATGTTGTTGTCCTAATGCAGTAAAAGGAGCAGGAGCGAGTGAGTGGTTTTGTATCGGAATGAACAAGGGGTTTTTGCTTGCATGGCACTTCTGAAGATATTATAACTCTTCATCGGTGTCATCGATTGTATCGCCGAAACATACATCTACTGAGGGGGGAACAACCACCGGCAAACAAGAGGGAAAACAATCAATGCAATGCACAATCATATGAATGATATGTCATATTAAAGTATTGAATTGACCTAGTGCAACAGTTAGTCATGTTCATTGAAGTGGAATTCAAACCTATAGCAAATTCCAACTCCAAAACTAATTACCATTTATTCCGTAATCATGAATTGTCCTATTCAGTAAGGTTAACTTGTTCAAGCATGCATGAAAATGCCATATTCAGATTCTTAGGATTTTTCTTATCATTTTTCATATATAATTTATCTTATTTGGAGTTACGGTTGAATTTCTATGATTTTTCAAAGTTTGCAACATTTTCTGAAATTTCCAAATCATTTTTGAATTAGAAATATTCCAGAAAATGCTTACTACATTAGTATGACATCAGGCTAACATCAGCAGGTCAGCTGACCGGTCCAGGTCAAACCTGACATTTGGGGTCCACACATCAGTGGCACAGAGCTGGCTAGTGTCACAGACAGGTGGGCCTAGTCAACAGCCACGTGAGCACGGTCAACTCTGGCGTGTGGGTCCCTCCGGATTTTAAACTAATCTAAACACAAACAAAATAGGGGTTAATTAGGACGTGGGCCCATGTGTCAGTGAGTATGTGGGTTAGTTAGTGGCCTCATTAGCCGCTAATGACGGGCCACGTCATCTCACAAGAGTTCAGCGCCGACGAGCACACAGACACGGCGGCGTCCACCCTAGCGGCCACGGCAACGGCAACTGAGGGCACCAAGGGGTTGCCCTTGCCCGTGCGCATCTAGCGGAGGCAGCAACAGGTTGCGAGGCCACCGGAATCAACGACGGTGATGGCAAAAGCGGCGGCCGGAGCTCGGTGGTTGCGGCTAGGAGGGCTAGAGCTCGCGGGCGAGGGAGCTCAGCAACGCAGAGGCATCTATGCAGCACGTGGAAGAAGTCTGCGAGCTTGGTTTGGTCGTCAGGGCTTGCTAGCGACAGCAGGGACGAGCGCGGCGGCGAGGAGTTCTCGGCCATGGCGGGGCTACGGCGTAAAGGGCGGGCGCTACCAGGGGAGAAGGGGGAGATGACGGCGGGGCTCACAGAGATTCGAACAGCGCCGTCGTTGAGCTCGGGGAGGCACTGGACGACGCAGGTCGACGGGCGAAGTCCGGCGGTAGATGCGGCGGTGACGAGCTCGGAGGCGTTGTCACAGGGAGTCCGGCATGTGACCTTCGTCTTGGTGAGGCGGTGCTCGACAGCGGACCAGTGGGACACGGCAACGGGGCTCGGCATGGGCAGTAGCTATGGCTACGGTGAGCAGCGGCGACGAGCTTCGCTCGGTGGTGCTCGGGAAAGGGGGGACACACAAGGGATAGGCATGAGAGAGAGGGGGACGATGACCAGGGGGTTGCGGGCGTCTCCGTGGCGCTCGAGTTAGGACGGGGGAGGCAGCAGGAGGTGGAAGCAGGAGGTGGCTTCACCTCCTGTGCGTGCGCCACGCCGTCATCCTCCTGTCAAGGAAGGAGACGAGTGGCACCTGGCTCGGGTGGGCTGGGCCGTGCTGGGCCATGTCAGGTGAGCGCCAGGTAAGCCGTATCTCTCTCCTTTTTCTTTTATTTCTAGTTTCTATTTTCTGACATTTGTTTCTGATTTAGTAAAATACTAAATCAATTTTAAACTTCATGAAAATAATTGTGTCAACTAAGTGGACTTATACAAAGCCACACAACAATTTTCAGAATTATTGAACATATATTTATATATATAACAAATATAAATCAATTCAAATAGTTATTGAATTAATTCCAAATGCCCAAAATAAATATTTCTGAGACTCCGAAAATATTGGTTTGAGTTTTACCTCTTGCCAATATTTTTATAGCTTGACAGGAACATTTTCTTGGGTTTATTTGAAACAATTTTTAATGTTGATCATTTTTGTAAAAGACTTCTGAAGCTTTCCAATTTCCCCAATTCAACTTTCAATAAAATTTAAACATGATGCAACAAGATCAAGCAAGGACAACAGGGGCTGAGCTAGGGCTGTGATAACTCACCCCACTAAACAAGAATCTCGTCTCAAGATTCAAGACGTGAGGTAAGAAGACAGAGGGGACACAAAGCCGACATGACCTTCATGATCCAATTGCCCTTCTCGGAGATGGTGATTCATTGCTCCAATTGATCTTGACGTCTTTGCTATCGAGATCTTCATCCAACATGATGATGACGGAAAGAGACTACCGAAATCGATCTTCTCAAAGATCGAACAACTCACGGTCAACTTATGGGGTGAGATGTAGGAAAATCTCTCGAGCTGAGACACAAAACACATATCGAGATGGGAGGAAAGAAACATATGACAAGGTTTCAATTTGGCAGGCTACAATTCCACACTTGACAAAGATGGAGCATGAATTTCAAAGTAGCAAGGAGATAAATTGCCTTGATTCCATAACGTGACACCTTAGGGAGGATGACTCGTTGGATTATTCCCTTAAGTGGCAAAACGGATTACTTTTGATACGGAGATCATTGAAACTCTCTATACCAGCCTAAGGAAATTCACCAACAATCGTTTGGTGGAGTAAGAAGGGATGGCATACCCACACTAGAATAGATGATGTGGACTACCTTGTTGAGGATAACGCAAGGGACGATTTTGCTTGCGCGTGTTCTCAAGAACTTGAGCATTTCCATATTCATCAAGGTTCTACCAAAATCCGAGTCGAGGATCCTGGCAACACATCTTACTACCTTGACGAATAGTGATGGACAATGCAGATGCATAGAAAGACAACCCTTTCTCATGTTTCACCTTGGCGAGGCGAAGGGAATGAAATCTGGATGATCGACCGAGAGACATTTAGCACTCCGCTTCTAATGTTCTCCCTGATGTACTGGTTAGCATGGTCATGCTTTAAAGCATCAACATAGCCATCAAGTAGTGGTAGGACTTCGGAATACAATAGATCCATAAGGAACAACTTCTGGAGTAAATCCTATGAAATCCTTATGGGGAGGTGGCCAACTTCCTCAATCAAGATACTACAATAATAGGTCTTCTGGCTGGGTGTGTTGGCCACGACATCCACTTTACCGGTTATAGGGAGACCAATATTATAGTTCTTGGAGTGTGTTCCAACCATCATATCTACCTGAGATTCAGATCTAGTTGGTGTCAGGATATTTCAGACTCATCAAGTCTAGAAAGAAAAATGAAAGTTTGCAACACAAATCGACGAGATGACGTTGCGAGACTCTCGGGGGAATGAACTACGGTAGTAAGCTCCAAAACATGAGCCGGTTCTCCTACAAGCATGTGAACACGCTGTCCTAGACAAGCATGGTCACCTGGTAGTCTTACAATCAAACACTACCGAGTTTAGGGGGAACCATCAACGAGGATATCGAAGTCCTTGCGTAAGTCTAGCTCTTAAGAAGAAACTTCTTCTCCTTGAACAAATCAATCAGTGGCTTGGTTTGCTAGGGACACATATGGACTGGAGGTAGCGAGCCTATCAAACAATAGAATACTTCACACATGCATGACTAACTTGGGATGACTCCAAACGAAGCAAAACAAGCTTTCTTGAATCCACGGCGGCAACTTGCATCAGATGCACATGAATTAGAGGAAGTCACATATTTCAACTGGACATATGCTTCATGAACAGGACATGAGGGAAATTCTTATAAAGTTTCCAAAACTAGTATAATGTTCAACATGAATCATGGGGGAGACAAAAATGCTGCTGATGGGCTCAACAACAACTCATCGGAATTTCCATATCACTGGACTTCCACCATCATGTGAACATGGTGATAGCATTGGTCAGACCAAAAGATGTAATGGTGTATGCTCGACAACCGCGAGCAAGACAACATTATGAACATCATTGATCCTGATTTGATTTGAGGATAGCCCACACTCAAATCAAAGTTTGGACAAGACAATAGATCCAATAACTTATCACGAGGACCAATTGATGAAGATATCGTCTTTCTTCAACTAACACACACAAACACAAGGATATCCCTTTGGAACGAACTAAGTTAGGCAAGCTTTTATCTTCCAACTCTCCAAGTTGTTGTTTAGCTTAACCGACTAGCTCAGGGGTATCCAACACGGATCCTTGGAGAAGGAGTGGTTTATAAGAAACCAACTTGATCACGAACTCAACATAGCGGTCAGGTGACAACCTAGTAACACTTCCGAGAAGATATTCGGAAATTCACGAACCACCGAAATGTTATTAAGTTTGGGAGCAATCTTGCTTTCGAGGCAAGATGATATGATCAAAAGAGCGATGGTTTGACACAATCCTAACTCACAAATCGAAGAGTGCACCGGAACTAAGGACTAGGTAGCAGGATCAGTCCTAGGATGGTGATTCAATAACCAACACGCTAAGGATGAGAATATTGTCCATTAACTACGAAGCAACACAGTTGCAAGGAATATTGATTTCACACATCACAATTCACTTTTCGGCATTCCGGTTACAACAACACGAGGACCGAGGAATGAATGATGACGGTGAGAAGTATCACTGCGTCAAGAGTTCATAAGAGGCGGTGCAATTCTCATGACATTCCTGGCATCAAGAGGGCAATACTTCAGCGTAGAACGGAATCAAAAGCTGGATTGGCATTTGGATCCGTGGAGCACAACTACTTTGACCCAATCCTGGACATGGATGAGGTACTGGAGTTTGTTTCTCCTAGAGATTCTAAAATAGAACGACGGACCACAAGAATAATAGACTTTGATGAACGAATGCAATGATATACCCTCGAATATCAATTGATAGACGAAGGTCAGAAACAACTAAGGAGGGATACCTCACGGAACATATGTCTTTCTGAGTTGTGGATGCATAGATTGGTATGTCGAGCAAAGCTCAACATTTCTTCCGGATAACCCATGTAGAAAGGTAGAACTGGAAGATTCACAATGTAGAACGAAGAACTCATCAAGAGCACTCTTATTGTGATCTTTTGGTTCAAAAGAACTTCTGCCATAAGCAGTCCATGGTACTTGGAAGAAGAAAATACCACGGACCTCGAGGACTATCGCAAAGGTTACTAATATTCTAAAGGAACTAGCAAACACTATCAACAGAAGGTAAGTGGAGTGAATCTTGGGTCAGGAACCCAAGAGTAGAATACCTACTACTAAATGGCATCACAGGATGCTTTCAAGAACAATGCCCAGAATCATCACACCGGGAATACAAAGCATTGCTAGATTACTAGATGTCTCTCTAAGACACCTAGGGTCATAATAATAGCTCCAACATATATGTCGAGGCAACAGAGTACCTCAACTCATTGGCTAGTGTGCTTATTGTGACCAAAAGGACATCGGGAATGGTGGAAGGATTTTCCAATGCCTCAGATTATTTAGAAACCTGGAATATCTCGAACAGCATAACGGTTGTAAATGCTCGAAAAGATTTGAGACATCTTGCAAAATGGTGGCATAACCACTCAACATCACAATATCAAGGTTCTGAGGCCAGTTATGAACATATGGAAGTAGTAGGAACTGAAGTGAGGCTTGAACTCAACAATCCTAGGCAACTACGGTTTAGTAACACGTCATCCTGAGAGATAGAAGAGACGCCTAGTTCTTAACCCCTGTAGAAAAGAAGAGGTTGACTCAGATGAGAAGGTCATAAGGTAAAGGAGTAAAAAGAGCCTTACGTTCCCTTCCACAATCAATTCCCCTACATAACTAAAGCATTTCTAGACACAACTTCGACTACTTGGCTTGATAATCCTACAGGCAGTCAGGCTCTGATACCAAAGCTGTCAGGACCCCGATTCCAAGTCACATCGATCTAGCCGGTAACACCTCATATCACTTTGCGGCCTCACGCACGGTATTCCCACGGGTGCCGCCTTACCATGGCCCAGGACCGTTTGCGCCTTTCGGCTCACATATATGATAGTGTCGCTAGCATCCATATGGAAGAGAACCTGGGCCGACATGACTAGTCGTGAACAAAAAGTGGCACTAACTTACGGGGACAGGCATACATGAATCAACATCGAGCATGTCGCTCAGCAGCGTGTGAATCCGGGTTGTAGCACTAGGCTAACATGACTCCTATGAACCGGGCTGTAGCAGGCTAGGAAGGACTCCGGATGTCACCGCGTGACATTTCCCCGAAAGGACAGACACAGGAACGATGTGAATCACATGCCGGCCAGTCAAGTGTCCTGAGCAGTAGTGCTGGGCTAGCAGGACTCCGGTTAACCGGGCTGTAGCGGACTACTATGGCTCATGGAAGCACTAGACTACATTTCCCCATAAGAGAGGCTGCCAAGGATAAACAACTAGATTGTCAGATCCCACACATACCTAGCATTTCAATCATACACACAATATGCTCGATATGTGTAAATACAACATGGCATCACAACATAACTCTACGACTCAAGTATTTATTCATTAGGATCCGAAGAGCCAGATATTACAAACATAGGTCTCATGACCCAAAATTCATAGCATACAAGTCAAAGCACACGCCGAAGCTTAACATGTCTGAGTACAGACATCTACAAATGAAAAAGGCTGAGAAGCCTGACTATCTACAAGATCCTGCCGAGGGCACAAGATCGTAGTTGAGGTATCAAGCTAAACGTCGAAGTCCACGTGGAACTACTAGCGAGACTGAAGTCTCTCTTCAAAACATAAATTAAGCAAACATGAGTACAAATATACTCAGCAAGACTTACATCAGAACTAACTACATATGCATCATTATCAACGAAGGGATGGCGGAGTTTAACTGCAGCACCATACCAAATACACCACTATGGATCCGCTCCCATCTCCCTACGAGAACGCCATCCATAGCACTCACGCTTATCTTGCGCATTTTAGAGTATCCAGTTTCACTTGTCTATGAACTATGCAAGCGGTCCAAGTTTCCATATCCAAGGAATCTGGCTATTCAAATAGATAATGATAACCCTACAGGGGTGTACTTCTTCACACACGCTCTCGCCACTTACCACCATGTACACATCGTGTATCTCGGCAACCTTCAAGTGGAAGCCTGGCGAGGGAGTCAGCCACGACCTAACTAACCAACAAGTCTCTAGTCCAGGTTTATCGCCTATTCGGGTTCCATCAGCAAGGAGATCTGGCCGGGGTGTCGCTCACGGCCCCAAACAATGTGAGCAGGGTTCCCAAGCCCACCATTCGGGTGCCACTTGGTACACCGTGCCACTGTGCCTAGTCTGTCCCAAGCCCACCTATACCGGGTGCCACTTGGTAGACTACTAACACTACCTACAAACACCAGAAACTAGTTGCAACTCCTGGACAGAGATCAGGTTGATTAATAAGTCGCGAGGGACACTTAAGCATTCCAATGCATGGTAGCAGTTGTTCATGGATCACAAACACAGAACTTAGTTCCTGAGGACGGCTGCAATGAGACAACCCACCATGTACTCCTACATGGCCTCTCACTTCTACCTTTACCAAATCATGTTCACACACATAGCTCTCAACGGTAGGACATGTTCACCACATTCCAATTCATCCCCGATGAATCAGACCTGACTCAACTCTAAGCAGTAGCAGGCATGACAAACAAACATGTATGAGTAGGCACATCAGGGCTCAAACAACTCCTACTCATGCTAGTGGGTTTCATCTATTTACTGTGGCAATGACAGGTCATGCAGAGGAAAGGGGTTAAGCTACCGTAGCATGTAACAGTTGAAATGTTGTTGTCCTAATGCAGTAAAAGAGAGCAGGAGCGAGAGAGTGGGATTGTATTGGAATAAACAAGGGGGTTTTGTTTTCCTGGCACTTCTGGAGATAGTATGACTCTTCATCGGTGTCATCGATCATATCGCCGAAACATACGTCTACTGAGGGGGGAACAACCACCGGCAAACAAGAGGGAACACAATCAATGCAATGCACAATCATATGAATGATATGTCATATTAAAGTACTGAATTGACCTAGTACAACAGTTAGTCATGTTCATTGAAGTGGAATTCAAACCTATAGCAAATTCCAACGCCAAAACTAATTACCATTTATTCCATAATCATGAATTATCCTATTCAGTGAGGTTAACTTGTTCAAACATGCATTAAAATGCAATATTCAGATTCTTTGGATTTTTCTAATCATTTTTCATATATAATTTATCTTATTTGGAGTTACAGTTGAATTTCTATGATTTTTCAAAGTTTGCAACATTTTCTGAAATTTCCAAATCATTTTTGAATTAGAAATATTCCAGAGAATGCTTACTGCGTCAGCATGACATCAGGCTGACATCAGCAGGTCAGCTGACCGGTCCAGGTCAAACCTGATGTGCGAGGTCCACACGTCAGTGGCACAGAGCTGGCTAGTGTCACAGACGGGTGGGCCTAGTCAACAGCCACGTCAGCGCGGTCAACTCTGGCGTGTGGGTCCCTCCGGATTTTAAACTAATCTAAGCAGAAACAAAATAGGGGTTAATTAGGATGTGGGCCCATGTGTCAGTGAGCATGTGGGTTAGTTAGTGGCCTCATTAGCCGCTAATGACGGGCCACGTCATCTCACCGGAGTTCAGCACCGGCGAGCACACAGACGCGGCGGCGGCCACCCTAGCGACCATGGCAACGGCAACTGAGGGCACCAGGGGGTTTCCCTTGCCCGTGCGCATCTAGCAGAGGCAGCAACAGGTTGCGAGGCCACCGGAATCGACGGTGGTGATGGCAAAAGCGGCTGTTGGAGCTTGGTGGTTGCGCCTGGGAGGACTAGAGCTCGCGGGCGAGGGAGCTAAGCAGCGCAGAGGCATGTACGCAGCACGTGGAAGAAGTCTGCGAGCTTGGTTTGGCGTCAGGGCTTGCTAGCGACAGCAGGGACGAGCACGGAGGCGGGGCTACGGCATAGAGGGCGGGCGCGACCATGGGAGAAGGGGGAGATGATGGCGGGGCTCATAGAGATTCGAACGACGCCGTTGTTGACCTCGGGGAGGCACTGGACGACGCAGGTCGACGGGCGAAGTCCGGCGGCAGATGCGGCGGTGACGAGCTCGGAGGCGTCGTTACAAGGAGTCCGGCAATGTGACCTTCGTCTTTGTGAGGCGGTGCTCGACGGCGGACCAGTGGGACATGGCAACGGGGCTCGGCGTGGGCAGTAGCTACGGCGACGGTGAGCGGCGGCGACGAGCTTTGCTAGGTGGTGCTCGGGGAAGGGTGGACAGACGAGGGATAGGCACGGGAGAGAGGGGGAAAGTGACCAGGGGGTTCCTGGCGTCTCCGTGGCGCTCGAGTGAGGACGGGGGAGGCAGTAGGAGGTGGAAGCAGGAGGTGGCTTCGTCTCCTGTGCGTGCACCACACCGCCGTCCTCCTAGCAAGGAAGGAGACAACTGGCGCCTGGCTCTTGTGGGCTGGGCCTTGCTGGGCCATGTCAGGTGAGCACCAGGTAAGCCATATCTCTCTCCTCTGTCTTTTATTTCTATTTTGTATTTTCTGACATTTGTTTCTAATTTAGTAAAATACTAAATAAATTTTAAACTTCATGAAAATAATTGTGTCAACTAAGTGGACTTATACAAAGCCACACAACAATTTTTAGAATTATTGAACATATATTTATATATATAATAAATATAAATCCAATTCAAATAGTTATTGAATTAATTCCAAATGTCCAAAATAAATATTTCTGAGACTCCAAAAATATTGGCTTGAGTTTTACCTCTTGCCAATATTTTTATAGCTTGACAGGAACATTTTCTTGGGTTTATTTGAAACAATTTTTAATGTTGATCATTTTTGTAAAAGACTTCTGAGGCTTTCCACTTTCCCCAATTCAACTTTAAATAAAATTTAAACATGATGCAACAAGATCAAGCAAGGACAACAGGGGCTGAGCTAGGGCTGTGACAAATATTCTATTGATTTTCTAGTTCTTAGTTCCCCACAAGATGACTTTTGTCCTATTATCTTCGGTGGACCTTTCTTGAACATTGTCAATGCCACTATAGATTGTCACAAACAAACTGGCAGTGTTACCTTTGGTGACGAGTCTCATGAATTTAATTTATCTAAGTTTAGTAGACAACCTCATAAGAAAGAATTACCTAATAAAGATGAAATAATTGGTCTTGGTTCTATTGTCATGCCTCCTACTGATCCACTAGCACAATGTTTGCTCGACCATGAAAATGATATGAACTTGCACTACTAGGAAAAGGGCTATAGATGAAATTGACACTAATGGCGCACCAGATAAGTGGTGCGCCACTACTATATACTAATGGCACACCATGTGGTGATGCACCATTAGTGTGGAAGACACTAATGGCGTACCAGGCAGAAGGTGCGCCACAAGTAACAATTTTTTTTCATTTTTCCAAACATACTAATGGCGCATCCGGGAAAAAGTGTGCCATTAGTAGTTCTAACTAGTAATGGCACACCAGCCATAGAGTGCGCCACTACTGTATTTTTTTATTCTGTTTTTTGCAAAACTACTAATGACGCACCATTGCAAAGTGCGCCATTACTAGTTTAAACTAGTAATGGTGCACTCTGCCACGGTGCGCCATTAGTATATATATATATATATATATATATATATACATACTTTTTTGCAAAACTATGGCACACGGCCAGCAGGTGCACCATTAGTATGTTGGGTTACTAATGGCGCATGGATGTATGGTGCGCCATTAGTTTTTTGGACAGCCACACCTACACACTCACTTTCCCCACTTCATTCCCTCCACCTCCTTCTCCAAGCTTGTCGGCTGCCTCCTCCTCCTCACCTCATTTGCACCATAGATTCATCAAAATTAAGTGGTGAAATTACCTTTTTTGATAGGTAAGTAAGGGGAAAGCTATCTTCATGTTGTAGATCTACTTTTTTTCTCCCTAGCTCGCTCCAACAACGTGCACATGCACTTTTTGTGGCCTAGCTAGATCTATGTATGTTTGTGGTGTTGCATATGTTTGTGGTGTTGCATATATGTTTGTGTTTGAAGGTACCAGTATTTGAAATGCGATAGTTTCCAATATTTTGCCGAAATGTTGATTCATTTCCGTTTCGGCAATAATATTGGCACTATGCATTCTTTTTGGTCCTATTTTTACGGAAAGTCATGCCAACTTTTTTCTTGGTTCTAAAATATGTTTTGCTCTACCCCGCAGGCGACCATGGTCCGCATGATGACCGAAGGCATCCTGAATATGTTTTTGAGCTCCTTGAAGGCCGAGATGCTTCAAAAGAACGAGGCGGAGATAAGATGTCCGTGTCGAAGATGCATGCTGAAGAGCCTTATTGCGGACCCGGATTCCGGGAAGGTGCGGGACCACCTGCTCTTGCATGGTTTCATGGATGGCTATCGGTGGCAAGGTGATGAAGATGACTATGAAGTCGTCCATGGGGGCCGGGCACGAAATGAGGAAGGGTAGCAAGACAACCACCGCGGCTCGGGCGGGCGAGAAGACGAAGAATCTCTAGGACATGATCACGACGGTGATGCTGTACACAGTCATCATGTAGAAGATACTGGACATGATGATGAGGAAGATGGCGGAGCAGACGAAGGGCATGATCATGAAGATGAAGATGCCGGCGGAGCAGATGACGATGGACCATCGATGGGCTGGGTGCACGACCCTCATATTCAAGAGCTGCTTCTCAAGCAGACAGATAACGCAAGAGCTGCCGCCCGAGAGAAAGCCAAGCTAGATCAACTGGAGATAGACGCGGTTACTCCATTGTATGAAGGATGCAGACCCGAGGATACCCGCCTGAAAGTAACGCTCATGGATTTTGAGATGAAGGTAAAACACAAAATGACCGACGCATGGTTCGACGAGAACATGTCATTCTGGCATGAACGTCTTCCCAAGGGGAACAAGTGCCCGACCAGTTTCGAGGAGGCGAAGAAAGTCGTGTGTCCTCTGGATTTACCGCACGTGAAATACCATGTGTGCATGAACAATTGCATCATTTATCGGTGCGAGCACGCGGAGTCTACCATATGTCCGATGTGCGGCGTCACTCGATACAAGAAGAGGAAGAAAGCTCCTCGAAAAGTTGTGTGGTACTTTCCGATCACTCCTCGTTTGCAGCAGTATTTCGCGGACCCTAAGGTAGCAAAGCTCCTGCGTTGGCACGCGGATAGGGAGGAGAAGAAGCGAGAAGATGATGCAAATGATCCGGAGATAAATAAAAAAGACAAGATGGCTGAGTCACCCTAAGGATGGGAGCCAGTGGCAAGCGTTGAACTTCGAACACCAAGAATTTGGGAAGGATCCAAGGAACATAGTGCTGGGTGCGAGCACCGATGGAGTCAATCCATTTGGCAGCCAGAGAAGCACACATAGCACCTGCCCTATGTTTGTGTGGATGTACAACCATCCCCCCTGGTTGTGCATGAAGAGGAAGTACATTCACATGAGTATGCTAATTGAAGGGCCGAAACAACCAGGGAACGACATCAATCTGTATCTGGGGCTGCTGAAAGAGGAGTTAGACACGCTGTGGAAAACGCCAGCCAATACGTGGGACGCCGCAGAGAAAGAATATTTCCCTATGAGAGTCGCACTGCTCACGACGGTGCACGACTTTCTCGGTTACGGATATCTCGCGGGACAGGTGGTCCATGGATTTTCTGGATGCGTCAGGTGCATGGATGACACAACGTATCACCAGCTACATAGATATACCGGGTCATCTAAAACCGTGTTCATGGGACATCGAAGGTGGCTTCGTGGCGATGACCCGTGGAGGAAACGCAAGGATCTATTCGATGGTGAAACCGAACCCCGAAGACGCCGACGTACGAGGAGCGGCAAGGAAATAGATGGGCTGTTGAAAAATTGGAAAGATTGCCCACTGCCGGGAAAGCAGGAAAAGGCGCCAGAGCCGAGAAAGAAGCGAAAGGCTCCAGAGCCGCTACTGAAGGTATGGAAAACGAGGTCTGTTTTCTAGGACTTGCCGTACTGGAAGATCCACCATGTGCCTCACAGCCTTGATGCCATGCATATCACGAAGAACATGTGCGAGAGTCTGCTTGGTACCCTGCTCAACATGCCAGAGAGGACCAAAGATGGGCCGAAAGCAAGGGAAGACTTGAAATCAATGGGCATCAGGCAGGAGCTTCACGCTAATGATGATGATGATGATGATGATGATGATGATGAGGCAAAGCAGGACACAGAAAGTCGTCGCAAAGGCAAAAAGGCCAAGAAGACCGGAAATGACTACCCTCCCGCGTGCTTCACTCTAAGTCAGGAGGAGATCAAGAAGTTTTTCACCTGCCTCGTAGGAGTAAAACTTATTTACGGTTACGCGGGGAAGATAAGCAGATACCTAGACCCAACTAAGCTGAAGTTCAGCGGGATGAAGTCTCACGACTGTCACATGCTGATGATGCAGATACTTCCAGTTGCAATCCGTGGGATCATGGAGGCGCACGTCCGTGAAACGCTATTTGGCCTATGCAACTTTTTTGACGTCATCTCTCGGAAGTCGGTTGATGTGAGGCAACTTAGAAGGCTATAGGAAGAGATCGTGGTGATACTATGCGAGCTTGAGATATACTTCCCGCCCGCATTCTTCAACGTTATGGTGCAACTGCTGTTCCATATCGTGGAGGATATCATCCAACTCGGGCCGACGTTCCTTGCACTCTCCTGCACTTCGTGGGCGGCGAGTTGGTCGATGTCACCAAGGGCAGAATCATTCAACCGGGCAACCCCGTGTTCCACGGTAATCCGATGCCACCCACAGTGTATAGGCTTGAAGTGGTTCGGGTGCTTCCAGGCTGCGACGAGCTGTTACCTCCGATTCGACCCGCTGGGGCCGACGGAGAATATGAGATGACCCTCAGCGCCTGCGTAAGCTGGCCCCTGCTTTGGCCGAAGAGCCAGATTTGTTTGGGGGCCGGGGACACCACCCCACAGACAAGACCGCCAGCCGTGCCGGCGCCAAGCCATGGCAAGAACGCCGCAATGCTACCGGACATGCTGGACATCCCTATGGCACAGGATCTGGACATGCATATGGCACAGGATCCGGACGACGACGACAACGACGACGGTACATTTACCAACGTCGATAAGTACTTTGCCTAACATCGGTACAGTGACGAGTTCTGCGGGCCTCCTTCTCAAGAACCCAACGAAGACGACCGCGATCTAGCTGGTACGGCGGAGAAACCCAGTTGCAACAGGCGTCATCTGGCGTTCAGTTCTCAGGAGACACCTCCAGCTGCCGCCTTCACCGAGCCTCCGGGTGCCAAATATTATCAGCCCCTACACGCTCAAGAAGGCAGTCTGTGAGCAGAACTCGGTCCCATTACAGCAGATCAAGAAGAAGAGCCGGAAACGGAAGACTAAAAAGGGCGCCGGTGCGAGCTAGCCGGCACCGAGTACGATCCGTTCTCAGGACGGGCCACCTTCACCTAAGGATATCTCGAGGAGGGTGCATGTGGCGGGTAGGGTGATGCTACCGACAAATATGATCAATGCTGCAACCGGTGCTATGCGGAGTCTAGACGACAGTGTTCTTTCTTTGGAGAAGCGGCGTCTCAGAGAGAATGATGTGGCATACCCGGTTTTCGTGGCCAAGGTGCCAGAGGGCAAGGGCTTTGTGGATGGCGACATCGGGGGTACGATCGTCCTGCGGTATGATGACATCTTTGCTATGTTTAACCTTCATCCGCTGCACTACACCTTCGTTCGGCTGTTTTCGCTGAGTATGGAGATGCGGATCATTAGAGACAAGACCCCGGACATCGTGATAGTCTACCCCTTCTACATGCGTGCCAAGCTCTTGAGGAGCGCTGGGGACCGCCAAGTCGCGAGTTCACACCTCAAAGGCGTCATTCTGGCAAACCCAGATAAGGATAACTTCCTTGTGGCTTACTTTCCCGAGTAAGTCATCCCTTAACCGCCCCGTAACATATGATTTCTTAGATTTCGATCATTCTTTTTTTTTCTAACATTCCGTGTTCTGTGCAATGACACACATGCACACTCATCCTCTTAAGCCCGAAATATTCCATGGCCACGTATTTCGACCCGAACCGTGACTCCAAGATAGACTACACAAATATCAAGAAAGTTCTTGATGATGTTCTCCCCGGCTACGCCAAATCTGGAGGCACCTTCACCAGGGCAGTTCATAAGTACGGCAAGCACGTTTTCACCCACAATACGACGTTCTGCTGCGTAAAGCAGCTGCCTGGCGGTCAGAAGGATGCCTACTACGCCCTCCATCACATGCAGGCGATCGCAAGGGACCTTCATCACCTTATGCTACCAAATAATCTCAAAGATTGGGCCGCGAGCTTGTCGGCAATCTAGGACGTGGACATCAGACAAGAATTCTTTCGCATCCAGTCGGAGTTTGCGGACATCATCCATCAAGATGTCCTTCATACCTCGGGGCAGTTCTTCCTCAGATATCAACCGTCCAATAGTGAGATAGACGGAACTCTACAAATGCAGGCTGACAACGCCCGCAATTTCATGACCATCATGACAGACGGCGGCTTCATCCATGCTCCTGTCCCATGAGTCCAGTCGAAAGTAGTGATGTGTAGTTCTGAAACATTGATTGGCTCATGTTGTAATTAAACTTTAATGAATTGTATGTCTCTTTGGTTTGGATAGTCGTTCAACTTAGATGTAATCGATGCTATTTATTAGTGGGACCATGAATCGTGCTATTAATACTTGCTTTTCTCTTCCGATCCTTTTGTTGCTTATGTATGTATTGTCTGTTGTTTGGCTTGTGCATAGAGATGTCATCGTATGTCGTGTATAAGGGTAAGGTTCCCGGAGTCTACGACGACTGGGAGGAGTGTCGGAGACAGGTTCACCGTTTTAACGGTAACAGTTACAAAGGGTAAACCACTAGGGCGGAGGCGGAATCTAGATACGCCTGCTATCTAGCAGGAGAGAGGAGGGAGCGTTGGAGGAACCGGATGAAGACCAGTTTCATCGCGATGATGCTCATCATGATGACCGCAGCTCTCTTCTATGTGATGGTAGTTTAGATGATCGATATCGACTTGTAATGTGAAGACAAACTCGATACTCACAGTCTCGAGACTTGTAATGTTTGATCTTTGTTAGGTCTTTTGAATTCGGAGACTAATATGATGAATTGTACTCGGAGACTAATCTTCTATTGTATTCGACGAATCTGCTATTGCTTTGTGCTGTTGTCTATATTCTATCAAATAATATATTTTGTAACTTGTGCAAAAATCAGAAAAGTAAAAAAATAAAACCTAATATTCATACTAATGGCGCATCACTAGAGAGTGTGCCATTAGTATGCCAAAGTATACGAATGGCGCATCACCCAACAGTGCGCCATTAGTATTCCAAAGCACATGGTTAAATATGGCCCCCTGGGAGGCATACTAATGGCGCATGGTGTTCTATACTAATGGCGCACTACATGGTGCGCCATTAGTATACCAGATACTAATGGAGCACCGGTGGTGCGCCATTAGTAAGAAATACTAGTGGCGTGATACTAATGGCGCACTAGTAGTGCACCATTAGTAGGCAAAACTGGTGCGCCATTAGTAGCCCTTTTCCTAGTAATGTTGCATGAAGCAAATGAAAATATAAAATATTCTTTGAACAACAGCCACTAGTACGCGTCGGTGCTATACAAACGGTTTTTAACCTCTTTCCGCGATGACAGTTGGAACCATCGCCAAATGAGTGTGGGTGATAGGGGGGTCCTTCCCACATGACCCAAAAACCGTCGGGGATAGGCCCTTTGGGAACACAGGCTGGGGAAAATGAGTTCATGTGCGATCAGGTGAGTCCTCGAAACCCAATCGTTTCTGTTCGTATGTACATCCCACACAGTGAATCCCAGAAAAACGTTTCCGTTCATATGTACATCACACACATTAAATCCAAGGAATATGTTTCCATACTTATGTACATCCCACGCAGTCAATCCAGGGAAAATGTTTCCGTTCATATGTACATCCCACATAGTCAATCCAGGGAAAATATTTCCAAGCATATGTACATCCCACATAGTTTTATGTGTAGGCTGGTGTCATAGGTGTAGATATCACACACTCTCTACCTTGGTTAACCGTTTGCTTTTATCAACTACATCACACACGTTTTGATGAAGAAAATTGTGTGGCATTGGGCTATCCATCATAAGCGTTTTTACTCCTAGAACTGTTTGCAAACTTCCATGACCCATTTACTAGGTTTATTAGTTTACAATTAATAATTCTAGTATTACGAAAATTCACATTTCATATCGAACAGTTATTTGCCAATTACATATCATGCACATAAATATATTTTAACATCATAGTACGATAGCTACCTAAAAACAGCACAGTACATCATATAGCTACTTCAACTTCATAAGAACAATATTAGAACAATATATTCATTTCCCTAATCGATATCCTCCAGGCTCGTCTTATCCACCTCTTCTTTCAGTTCAGTAAGAACCTGTTTTGCACTAGCCAACTGGGAAAGTATCTCCTCCTTCACCAACACCATCTTAGCAAAGTCTGATTTAAAAAATCTCAGCTTCTCGACCTTCCTCTTTTTATCCCGCGTCTTCAAATATTCTTCAGCGTTGACAAAACTTTCTCTAAGCCTACCTCAGTTCTCTTCCTCATACATGCTCTAGAGCTTTGCTAGGCACATCTTCAAAGACTGTGGCCACTCTTGATCAACCCACTCCATGTAAGAACACTTCCGTTCATCCTATTATATTTAAAGCTAGATCAGTAACAATTATAGGGGAAATGGGTTTATAGCAACATAGAAAATCACCAATAATTATTTGAAAAACTGAATAAATAGGTTAATTACGACATCTTTCCCTAATAATAAAGCACGGATTGACACCGTGGGTTCACCATCACAATACACTTCTTCCTGTGAATTTACGCTTTCAGTTTTCTTCTTCAACATGTCTATATTTATTTTGTATATCCAACCGTCCGACCCGTCTCCCCGCTCGTGCTTGTTTCCTACACGAGACACCAATCTCCACAACCTTGGATGCCGCCTCTAACCATCCAATAAATACTGGCTCATGAAAGAGAAGGCAAAAGGTGGTCCGGCGGTATAGGCGGACTAGCAGAGGGAGCCATTGGATGAGATTAGGCATATGATGAGGCAAATTCCATAGGGCGCTTCGTCCCTCTTGTCGACCATGAGTGAAAAGGATGGAAGAGGAGGGGTAGGCGGCAAACCTTCGGAACCTATTGAGAATTGAGTCGCAGAGCCTCTGGTGCTTTCTGGCAACGCTCGAGACTATCCGTCGCCTACGCGCCTGCCTAATCTATCGAGGGAATTATCAGTTCCTGATTGGAGAGGAGGAAGAAGGGAACACGAGGACGAGACGACCGAGTCATCCATTGTCTAGCCGCAGACAGTGGGTTTGATGAGGACGGCGAGTGTGCCGCGTGCGTTCGGTAACTGTGTCCAGCGAGCGTGACAAGCGATGTGCGTCATGTGCACCACTCGGACGACAAAGCATGCTGTCCAGCAGCATGCGTCTCCGTCATCATGTGCGTGGGGTGTGTCCGGCATGCTGGGCTTGGTGTGCGTAATTACCTGATGGTCCTTTGGCATCAAGAACAACATGCATCAGGAAGGAAGCAGCCCTGGTTTTTTTGTTCGCTTCAGTGCTCTGGTACGCATCTCTAATTGTGTGGTTGCATTGTAGGAGACGCGGGGTGGGTTGTGACTTGAACATATGATCTTGTCATCTTGGTGTCATTTGTGAACTAAATTGGCTATATTTATTTGAGTTAAAAGAAGCGTGGAGTAGATATAGATAATAAACATAGGATGTAACATGAGGGAGAATTCAGAGTCATAGCTTCAGTTCAGGGTATCGAGAATATATTTTACAAATTCTTTTTTTCATGGAATATACTTACATATTCAATTCAAACCCAGGAAGCATCAAACATGTTAATATGAAATCCTCCAAGAAAAGATAAGTGTCTATAATTTTTTTCTAATAAAATACGTTTTCATGCGAGTTCCACACAAAAAAATATTTCTCAACTAAAAAATACGAACAAAATATGCTTACTGCAACTATAATACTCGATTGGTTAGTTTGCTGCTGCTATTACTTCAGATTTGTTGATATTGCTATTTATTTCATGTTCTACTTTTAAATTTTAGAATGTACCAATAGTCATCTAAAGAATGAATTAACAATAAAGTTTCGCTCTTCAGTCAAATCAAATTACTAGGAATCATACCCATGCATGTCCTGATGAACGATCCATCCATTGTCTTATGGCATAGTTGCTCGACTTGGCCCATTCATAGGAACCGTTGTTGTTTCTCCCGTTGCAATGCATGGGCATTTGTGCTAGTATTATGTCAAAAAGATCAATTTGCAAATGAATTAATTGCTACTGAGACAACAACCAAATTTTGAAACATCAGAAGCTATAATTAACTACAGCAGCGCTACAAGGCCTTAATCATGTACTATAAATAACAAATTGAACATTTTATGAGGAAGGTAAATATAACTGCAACAGTATAGCGACAGTATTTGGATGATAGCACATTGATACTAACAGGTGTGTACATTCACAAATTTTGTAACATAGAACAAATAGCACTAAGGCCGTCCACTATGAATGCCAAAAGCGGTGTAAAGACAACTATTGCTATGTCTCGCATTGGTGCCCTGCACTGGCGAGCCGATGCAGCGGAAAAAATCAGGGACCCGGACTTTTGACCTAGTTGCTCCGATGCCCAGTTCCTTCGTGCCATAAATATTTAGTATTTTACTGTTTGGCTGTTCAGATGTGCGGACCAAAGTTGGCTGCACAAACTGCTGAAGCGGTGCCAAATAATTTTCTAATGCCACCACTAATGAGATGGAAACATTTTTAGATAGTAGGTACAAATTGTGACACTGTCTTAGGATGCGTTTGGTTGAACGTGTGTTATGAATGGGTTGGGACGGTCATAGTGTCTGAATCACATATAACAAATGATTTGTAACAACAAAACAGGGTCTAATGAAACTTCCTCCCACTGTCCATAGATTCAAACACAACTAGCTTCATGAATGGACATTGATGTTGACAATGAACAGACAGATCTTTAGCCACCCCGCTCCATTTGTTGCAACTAATGGTCCTAGGGAGCTAAAAGAGGAAGAAATTACTCAAATCGACTGCCGAGTTAAAATCCTTCATTCCAAGTCATAGCCCGAGAGAGGGAAGAGAGGCATGCTCGGGTGGTGAAGGAGTCGGAGGAGGAGGAGGAACCGCTGGAGAGGTCATTAAAGAAGACCATGGCGACCCTGGCGGTAGGATGCAAGACGGAGAGAGAGAGGAAGCAAGCGAGGATGCGGCTATAGCTTACGAAGGAAGGAAGGTGGAAACAGCAGAAATATTACTTATGGACAGGGAGAAAAGGGGGGAAGGGGGTGGGGGTAGATATTTTGGCGGTAGGCCAAATGTTTCAAAATGTGGAGGGAAACTTTGCGCGTGGTGCCGCCGGACACCATTCACTATGAACGATTGTGTGTATCACAAATGATTGTTCTGCTTTACGCGCATGGGATGAGCTTGATAATTCAATTTTTGGTAGAAATATCCTTGGGTACGTCATTGCATAATTTAACATTGCTTGCTAATTTGGGAACACAAAAGAGCGTATAGCACACATACCACACTTTGTGAATCAAGCAATTTTAGTAATTAAACAGAGCGAGTGGACCTAAACATTGCGCTAAGAAAAGTCCAGCATTAAAAACAAAGCCTAAGTATGCATAATTTTAAAAAATTTGCCGCCGCACTGGCCTATGCATCGCTGGTGTGATATGAGACGTCGATGACTTGTCCTGGCGACATGCCGCCATTGGTGGAATCCACGTCCCCCCTATTAAAGTCAACCGCGTCCTCGTCCTCGTCCTCGGCGCCGCGCTCAAGATTGTAGTACTCGTAGTACTGTCCGCGTGAGAGCTCACGTTGGTACTCCACGAACGTTTCCTCGACGGACAGACTCTTATCTACCTCTACCTCGGCCACACGCAACTCCTCGTCCCGGCGCTCCTCAATCTCCGCCGCCTCCTGCATCTCCAGCTCCCGCTTGGTGATGTCAGTAGGAAGCAGGTGCTCCAGGGCCCCCGCCGCCTTTTCAGACGTGGGTTGCATGCTAGATTCTGAGGTGGCCTAGAATATCTTGGCGTGTGCGTCCTCGATCTTGGCATGGATGGACTCGACTAGGGCCAAGGCGACATCGAAAGCACGAACAGCAGTTCGAGCACTCTTGGTGTTTGCTGTCGCAGCAGCAGCTGCAGCTGTCTCGGCTGCCGCAGCTGCCCTATCGACTGCCGCAAACGCCCTCTTGGCGGATGCGGCCGCACTCATTGCGGATGCGGCGGCACTCTCGGTGTAGGCGGCCACGCTCTCGGCGCAGGCAGCGACGCTCAGGGAGGAGGCGTCCATCGTACAGGCCTTCACGAAGCGTTTCCACGGTGTCATGATGTAGGGTAGAACCCTAGTTGCCTGATCTTTCACGAAAGGAGCGGATCCCATGAAGAACACAAGGAACACGAGGGAAAAACATGAGAGAATCACTCAACCAACAAGAAATAGTCACACATGTGCTAGATCCTCGAGTACATAAGAGAAGATACACGATCCACAATCAACAACGGACGATACAAAAGGTAGTCGGTCTTCTCCGTGAGGAGGTCTTGAGGTTCTTCTCCGAAAGGAGGTCTTGAATCCAAAGGGATCTTGTCCGGTGGAGGCTCGAATCTCCGTGGAGAAGGTAACCAAGTGGATGAGCAAAGCTCTCTCACAAACATGAGCTAAACCATTGCTAACCCGAGAAAGTTGGACGAGGTGGAGTATATATAGTCTAGGGGGGAGAAAGGGTACACGGGCCTCGGCCCTTCACTGTGCGCAGACAGGGGAGGCCAGATGTCCAAGCGTCGGGCCTGATGTCCGGGCTTTCACGCGACGCCGAATGTCCGAGCTGGGGAGGCCGGATGTCCGGGCTGGAGCGGTGGGCTTTGTTGCTCTCGGGTTCGGAGGGGTCTGCATTTCCGGGCTGGTGGCCGGATATCCGGGGGCTCGGGAAATGCCAGATGTCCGGGCTGGCGGGGCCGGATGTCCGATGCATGTAGCTTCTGGCGGCTGCGCGGCTGTGGTGGGAGGAGCTCCAGGGGCTGGTCGTCCGGGGTCGCGACCGGATGTTCGGGGCCTGGGAGGTGTACTTGACTCCTTCCGATGGTTCTCTTCATCCATGAACTTGGGGACTTGTACATCTTCATGTGCATCCTCAGGAGGGTCCTCTTTGTACCTAATCATGCATAACCACTCGGACTTAGGTAGTAGCCATGTCTCATGCATAGAAAGTGGAAGTTCGGAGAGGAGTGAGTTCACCTTCTCTTTGATAGCCTTGGCTCGGGCTCTTGTCATTGGTCCAAGTGGTGTCGTTGGAGGTGTAGGTGCGTCCATGGGGATGATCATGGGATGCTCCACATCATCTCCCCTCCCTTGGGGAAGATCCGTCCACGGATCGAAATCCTCATCACCGTGGTAGGGCGAGAGATCTTTAATGTTGAAGATGTCGCTCACAGAGTACTTGTCACGTGGGATGTCGATCTTGTAAGCATTGTCGTTGTAGCGTGCAAGAACCTTGAATGGTCCATGATACGTCTCCAACATATCTATAATTTTTTATTGCTCCATGCTATATTATCTACTGTTTTAGGCAATATTGGGCTTTTTTTTCACTTTTATATTATTTTTGGGACTAACCTATTAACCGGAGGCCCAGCCCAGATTTGTTGTTTTATGCCTATTTCAGTGTTTCGAGAAAAAGGAATATCAAACGGAGTCGAAACGAAACGAAATCAACTAGAGAAGTTATTTTTGGAAGGAAAGCAACCCAGGGAACTTGAAGTGCACGTCAGGGGAGACATGGGTTGCCCACGAGGGTGGGGGGCGCGCCCACCCCCCTAGGGCGTGCCCCCCTACCTCGTGGGGCCCCCATGGCTCCTCCGACGTACTTCCTGCACCCATATATATCGTCATACCCTAAAACTTCCATAACAGAGAATAGATCGGGAGTTCCGCCGCCAGAAGCCTCCATAGCCACCGAAAACCAATCTAGACCTGCTCCGGCACCCTACCGAAGGGGTAATCCTTCTCCGGTGGCCATCTTCATCATCCCGGTGCTCTCCATGACGAGGAGGGAGTAGTTCTCCCTCGGGGCTGAGGGTATGTACCAGTAGCTATGTGTTTGATCTCTCTCTCTCTCGTGTTCTTGATTTGGCACGATCTTGATGTATCGCGAGCTATGCTATTACAGTTGGATCTTATGTTTCTCCTCCCCCTCTTCTCTCTTGTAATGAATTGAGTTTCCCCTTTGAAGTAATCTTATCGGATTGTGTCTTTAAAGATTTGAGAACACTTGAAGTATGTCTTGCCGTGGATATCTGTGGTGACAATGGGATATCACGTGATTCACTTGATGTATTTTTTGGTGATAAACTTGCGGGTTCCGCCGATGAACCTATGCATAGGGGTTCGCACACGTTTTCGTCGTGATTCTCTGATAGAACTTTGGGGCACTCTTTGAGGTCCTTTGTGTTGGTTGAATAGATGAATCTGAGATTGTGTGATGGATATCGTATAATCATACCCACGGATACTTGAGGTGACGTTGGAGTATCTAGGTGACATTAGGGTTTTGGTTGATTTGTGTCTTAAGGTGTTATTCTAGTACGAACGCTAGGGCTGTTTGTGACACTTATAGGAATAGCCCAACAGATTGATTGGAAAGAATAACTTTGAGGTGGCTTCGTACCCTACCATAATATCTTCGTTTGTTCTTTCTTATTAGTGACTTTGGAGTGACTCTTTGTTGCATGTTGAGGGATAGTTTTATGATCCAATTATGTTAGTATTGTTGAGGGAACTTACACTAGCGAAAATATGAACCCTAGGCCTCGTTTCCTAGCATTGCAATACCGTTTACGCTCACTTTTATCATTCATTACCTTTCTGTTTTTATAATTTCAGATTACAAATACCCATATCTACTATCCATATACCACTTGTATCACCATCTCTTCGCCGAACTAGTGCACCTATACAATTTACCATTGTATTGGGTGTGTTGGGGACACAAGAGACTCTTTGTTATTTGGTTGCAGGGTTGCTTGAGGGAGACCATCTTCATCCTACGCCTCCTACGGATTGATAAACCTTAGGTCATCCACTTGAGGGAAATTTGCTACTGTCCTACAAACCTCTGCACTTGGAGGCCCAACAACGTCTACAAGAAGAAGGCTGTGTAGTAGACATCAAGCTCTTTTCTGGCGCCGTTGCCGGGGAGGTTAGCGCTTGAAGGTATACCTTTAGATCTTACAATCGAGTCTTTTAGTTTCTTGTTTTATCAATACTTTAGTTTATAAAAGAAAACTACAAAAAAATGGAATTGAGTTTGTCTCATATGCTTCACCTTTTTAATATCTTTCGTGAGTATGATGGAAAGGATAATTGTGCTCAAGTGCTAGAAGAAGAAATCTATAAAATGTTTGGCACTAAATATTTGAATTATGAGCATGATTGCAATGTTGGTAGTATTAATTCCTTGAATATCCATGATGCTAATGATATGCAAAGCCACAAGCTTGGGGAAGCTATGTTTGATGAAGATGATATTTTTTGTCCCCCAAGTTTTGATGAGCAAATTTATTATGATGAAAGCATGCCTCCTATCTATGATGATTATTGTGATGACATGTATGATTTAAAGAATAATGACAACCATGAAACTTGTCATCTTGATCTTAATTTTCAATCCCATGATAGTTACTTTGTTGAGTTTGCTCGCACTACTATTAATGAAAAGAATTTTGCTTATGTGAAGAGTAGTAAATTTTCTATGCTTGTAGATCATGAAAAGAATGCTTTAGGTGCTGGTTATATGGTTGAATTCATTCATGATGCTACTGAAAATTACTATGAGGGAGGAACATATGCTTGTAGGAGTTGCAATAATATCAAGTTTCCTCTCTATGTGCTTAAAGTTTTGAAGTTATGCTTGTTTTGCCTTCCTATGCTAGTTGATTATTGTTCCCATAAGTTGTTTGCTCACAAAATTCCTATGCATAGGAAGTGGGTTAGACTTAAATTTTCTTGTAATATTCTTCATGATGCTCTCTTTATGTTTCAATTCTTATCTCTTATGTGAGCATCGTTGAAATAATCGTGCCTAGCTAGGGGCGTTAAACGATAGCGCTTGTTGGGGGGCAACCCAACTTTATTTTTGTTCCTTGCTTTTTGCTCCTGTTTAGTAATAAATAATTCATCTAGCCTCTGTTTAGATGTGGCTTTATGCTTTTAATTAGTGTTTGTGCCAAGTAGAACCTTTGGGAAGATTTGGGGAAAGTCTTGTTGATCATGCTGTCAACAACAGAAACTTTAGCGCTCACGAGAATTGCTGCCATTTTTATTTGGAGAGTGATATTTAGTTAATTCTTTTTGAAGATGATTAATATATAAATTACTCAGTTCCAGAAATTTATTTGAGAATTTTATGAGTTACATAAGTATACGTTTTATCCAGATTACTACAGACTGTTCTGTTTTTGACAGATTCTGTTTTTCATGTGTTGTTTACTTATTTTGATGAATCTATAGCTAGTACAATAATTTATAAACCATAGAGAAGTTGGAATACAGTAGGTTTAACAACAATTTAAATAAATAATGAGTTCATTACAGTACATTGAAGTGGTGATTTATTTTCTTGTACTAACGGAGCTTACGAGTTTTCTGTTAAGTTTTGTGTTGTGAAGTTTTCAAGTTTTGGGTAAGGATTCGATGGACTATGGAATTAGGAGTGGCAAAATCCTAAGATTGGGGATTCCCAAGGCACCCCAAGGTAATATTCAAGGACAACCAAGATCCTAAGCTTGGGGATGCCTCGGAAGGCATCCCCTCTTTCGTCTTCGTTCATCGGTAACTTTACTTGGAGCTATATTTTTATTCACCACATGATATGTGTTTTGCTTGGAGCGTCAATTTATTTTGTTAGGGTTTGCTTTCTGTTATTTAGAACAATGTTTTGCATCTTTTATTTCAATAAAAGTGGCATTGCTAGCCTTTACTATGCCTATGTTACAAGTATACATGTTGCTGTTTGAAAACATAAAGTTTACCGCTGTTGCAATAATTCCCTAGAAAAGTCAGAATGTGATAAAATGTTGAATTTTTTTTCATAGAAGCTCTGATAAATTTACTACAGTGGGAATTTTCTTTCATAATTTTTGGAGCTAGGGAAGTATTCATGTTGCAGCATTCTTTACAGACTATCCTGTTCAGGCAGATTGCTGTTATGTTTGCATTATTTGCATATGTTTGCTTCTTTAATGATTCTATTTGACGATAGGACTATTAAATATGCAGAGGCATTTAGTATGAAATGTTGAATAATAATTTTAGTTATTTGCTACAGTAGAGTATGATAAGGTTTTGGCAATGGTTTATACTACCTTATCTCACGAGTCCTTGTTGAGTTTTGTGTGGATGAAGCTTTTGAGATTTAGGGAGACCGTGATATGAGAGGAGTTAAGGAGACACAAAAGCTCAAGCTTGGGGATGCCCAAGGCACCACAAGACAATATTTCAAGAATTCTCAAGCGTCTAAGCTTGGGTATGCCCCGGTTGGCATCCCACCTTTCTTCTTCAACAACTATCGGTTAGTTTCGGTTGATCCTAAGTTTTTGTTTCTTCACATGATGTTTGCCATTGTTAGAATGTCATTTTATTTTGTTTGCTTGCTGTTTGAATAGAATACCAAGATCTGAAATTCTTAAATGTTAGAGAGTCTTCACATACTTGCATAGTTATTCGACTACTCATTGATCTTCACTTATATCTTTCGGAGTAGTTTGTCGTTTGCTCTAGTGCTTCACTTATATCTTTTTAGAGCATGGTGGTAGTTTTATTTTATAGAAATAGATGAACTCTCATGCTTCACTTATATCATTTTGAGAGTCTTGCATAGCATGGTAATTTCCTTAAAATCCTAATATGCTAGGTATTCAAGAATAATAAAATTCTCTTATGAGTGTGTTGAATACTATGAGAAGTTTGATACTTGATAATTGTTTTGAGATATGGAGATGGTGATATTAGAGTCATGCTAGTTGAGTGGTTATGAATTTAAGAAATACTTGTGTTGAAGTTTGTGATTCCCGTAGCATGCACGTATGGTGAACCGTTATGTGATGAAGTCGGAGCATGATTTATTTATTGATTGCCTTCCTTATGAGTGGCGGTCGGGGACGAGCGATGGTCTTTTCCTACCAATCTATCCCCCTAGGAGCATGCGCGTAATACTTTGCTTTGATAACTTGTAGATTTTTGCAATAAGTATAGGAGTTCTTTATGACTAATGTTGAGTCCATGGATTATACGCACTCTCACCCTTCCAACTTTGCTAGCCTCTCTAGTACCACGCACCTTTTGCCGGTATTATACACCCACCATATACCTTCCTCAAAACAGCCACCATACCTACCTATTATGGCATTTCCATAGCCATTCCGAGATATATTGCCATGCAACTTTCCACCATTCTGTTTATTATGACATGCTTCATCATTGTCATATTGCTTTGCATGATCATGTAGTTGACATCGTATTTGTGGCAAAGCCACCGTTCATAATTCTTTCATACATGTCACTCATGCATCATTGCACATCCCGGTACACCGCCGGAGGCATTCATATAGAGTCATATCTTGTTCTAAGTATCGAGTTGTAATTCTTGAGTTGTAAGTAAATAAAAGTGTGATGATCATCATTATTAGAGCATTGACCCAGTGAGGAAAGCATGATGGAGACTATGATTCCCCGACAAGTCCGGATGAGACTCCAGACAAAAAAAATAAAAGAGGCCAAAGAAGCCCAAATAAAAAAAAGAGAGAAAAGAGGCCATAAAAAAGAGAAGGCCCAAATAAACAAAATGAGAGAAAAAGAGAGAAGGGACAATGCTACTATCCTTTTACCACACTTGTGCTTCAGAGTAGCACCATGATCTTCATGATAAAGAGTCTCCTATGTTGTCACTTTCATATACTAGTGTGAATCTTTCATATTCCAATGATGGGCTTCCTCAAAATGCCCTAGGTCTTCATGAGCAAGCAAGTTGGATCCACACCCACTAGTTTCTTTTGTTGAGCTTTCATACATCTATAGCTCTAGTGCATCCCTTGCATGGCAATCCCTAGTCACTCACATTGATGTCTATTGATGGGCATCTCCATAGCCCGTTGATACGCCTAGTTGATGTGAGACTATCTTCCCCTTTTTGTCTTCTCCACAACCACCACTCTATTCCACCTATAGTGCTATATCCATGGCTCACGCTCATGTATTGCGTGAAGATTGAAAAAGTTTGAGAACATCAAAAGTATGAAATAATTGCTTGGCTTGTCATCGGGGTTGTGCATGATTTAAATATTTTGTGTGGTGAAGATAGAGCATAGCCAGACTATATGATTTTGTAGGGATAACTTTCTTTGGCCATGTTATTTTGAGAAAACATAATTGTTTAGTTAGTATGCTTGAAGTATTATTGTTTTTATGTCAATATTAAACTTTTGTCTTGAATCTTTCGGATCTATATATTCATATCACAAGTAAGAAGAATTACATGATTATGCCAACTAGCATTCCACATCAAAAATTATATTTTTATCATTGACCTACTCGAGGACAAGCAGGAATTAAGCTTGGGGATGCTAGATACGTCTCCAACGTATCTATAATTTTTGATTGCTCCATGCTATATTATCTATTGTTTTAGGCAATATTGGGCTTTATTTTCCACTTTTATATTATTTTTGGGACTAACCTATTAACTGGAGGCCCAGCCCAGATTTGCTGTTTTATGCCTATTTCAGTGTTTCGACAAAAAGGAATATCAAACGGAGTCGAAACGGAACGAAATCAACTGGAGAAGTTATTTTTGGAAGGAAAGCAACCCAGGGAACTTGGAGTGCACGTCAGGGGAGACAGGGGCTGCCCACGAGGGTGGGGGGCGCGCCCACCCCCCTAGGGCGTGCCCCCTGCCTCGTGGGGCCCCCGTGGCTCCTCTGACATACTTCCTGCACCCATATATATCGTCGTACCCTAAAACTTCCAAAACAGAGAATAGATCGGGAGTTCCGCCGCCAGAAGCCTTCGTAGCCACCGAAAACCAATCTAGACCCGTTCTGGCACCCTGCCGAAGGGGGAAATCCTTCTTCGGTGGCCATCTTCATCATCCCGTTGCTCTCCATGGTGAGGAGGGAGTAGTTCTCCCTCGAGGCGGAGGGTATGTACCAGTAGCTATGTGTTTGATCTCTCTCTCTCATGTTCTTGATTTGGCACGATCTTGATGTATCACGAGCTTTGCTATTATAGTTGGATCTTATGTTTCTCCTCCCCCTCTTCTCTCTTGTAATGAATTGAGTTTCCCCTTTGAAGTAATCTTATCGGATTGAGTTTTTAAGGATTTGAGAACACTTGATGTATGTCTTGCCGTGGATATCTGTGGTGACAATGGGATATCACGTGATTGACTTGATGTATGTTTTGGTGATCAACTTGCAGGTTCCACCCATGAACCTATGCATAGGGGTTGGCACACGTTTTCGTCGTGATTCTCTGATAGAACTTTGGGGCACTCTTTGAGGTCCTTTGTGTTGGTTGAATAGATGAATCTAAGATTGTGTGACGCATATCGTATAATCATACCCACGGATACTTGAGGTGACATTGGAGTATCTAGGTGACATTAGGGTTTTGGTTGATTTGTGTCTTAAGGTGTTATTCTAGTACGAACTCTAGGGCTGTTTGTGACACTTATAGGAATAGCCCAACGGATTGATTGGAAAGAATAACTTTGAGGTGGTTTTGTACCCTACCATAATCTCTTCGTTTGTTCTCCGCTATTAGTGACGTTGGAGTGACTCTTTGTTGCATGTTGAGGGATAGTTTTATGATCCAATTATGTTAGTATTGTTGAGGGAACTTACACTAGCGAAACTATGAACCCTAGGCCTTGTTTCCTAGCATTGCAATACCGTTTACGCTCACTTTTATCATTCGTTACCTTTCTGTTTTTGTAATTTCAGATTACAAATACCCATATCTACTATCCATATACCACTTGTATCACCATCTCTTCGCCGAACTAGTGCACCTATACAATTTACCATTGTATTGGGTGTGTTGGGGACACAAGGGACTCTTTGTTATTTGGTTGCAGGGTTGCTTGAGGGAGACCATCTTCATCCTACGCCTCCTACGGATTGATAAACCTTAGGTCATCCACTTGAGGGAAATTTTCTACTGTCCTACAAACCTCTGCACTTGGAGGCCCAACAACGTCTACAAGAAGAAGGGTGTGTAGTAGACATCAGTCCATCTGCTTGTGGTCAAAGCTTGGACTTGCATTCTTGTGGAAAGCGGTCCTTGCGAAGGTGTAGCCACACGAGATCACCAATGTTGAAGGTCATGGGGTGCTTACTAATGTTGCGCTTGGTCGCAAGTCATTGTACTTGGCGCTCGATAGTATGTCTTGTATCTTCATGCACCTTCTTGAGATGAGTCACACGTGCACTTGCGTCCAAATTGATGCGCTCTTGGAGTGGTAAAGGGAGAATATCCAATGGTGACAAAGGGTTGAACCCGTAGACGACCTCGAAGGGGGACTTGCTGGTTGTTGAGTGTCTTGCTCGGTTGTAGGCGAACTCGGCGATAGGTAGGCACTCCTCCCACTCCTTGATGTTCTTCTTGATTAGTACTCGAAGTAGAGCGGAGAGTGTGCGGTTGGTAACTTCCGTTTGGCCGTCGGTTTGAGGATGATATGACATAGAGAAGAGTAGCTTGATTCCGAGCTTGGCGCATAGGGTCTTCCAAAAGTAGCTAAGGAACTTGACATCGCGGTCAGAGACGATAGTCTTTGGCACTCCATGTAGGCGCAATATTTCGCTACAAAAGAGATTGGCAACATGTGAAGCATCGTCTATCTTATTGCAAGGAATAAAATGTGCCATTTTTGAGAAATAGTCCACAACGACAAATACGGAATCATTCCCATTTCGAGTCCTAGGCAAACCAAGTACAAAGTCCATGCTAATGTCTTCCCATGGTTGATATGGAATTGGTAGGGGCATATAAAGGCCATGGGATTGAGCTTTGGACTTAGCTGCGACATGTAGAGCATTGGTTGGTGAAGCGGTTGACGTCGCGAATCATCTTGGGCCAAAACTAGTTCTTCGAGAGCGTGGCGAACGTCTTGTCTCGTCCAAAATGTCCCATTAAGCCTCCTCCATGAGATTCCTGCAAAAGCAACAAACGAAGAGAAGACTCGGGGATGCAAAGTTTGTTAGCTCTCATAAGATACCCATCTTTGATGTAATAGCGTTCCCAAAAGTTGTGAGACAAACACTTGGCATATGGTGTAGGAAAAGTAGGATCATGCTCATACAAGCATTTGATATGCTCAAAACCAATGATATCCAATTCAAGTTGAGTGACAAGCATGCATATGCGAGAAAGGGCATCCGCTACAATGTTTTCCTTACCCTTAATGTACTTGATGACATATGGAAAAGACTCAATAATTTCATTCCACTTAGCATGACACTTGTTCAACTTGGTTTGGCCCTTAAGATACTTGAGAGCTTCATGATAGGTATGAATGATAAACTCATGGGGACGAAGGTAGTGTTCCCATTCATGCAAGACGCGCACTAAAGCATAGAGCTCTTTGTCATAGATGGGGTAATTGAGTTGTGCGCCTGAGAGTTTCTCACTAAAGTAAGCTATTGGGCGCTTCTCTTGCGTTAATACACCGCCTATGCCATTACCACGAGCATCAGAGCTCATAGGGTTTGTCAAAGTTGGGTACATCAAGCACTAGAGCATGAGTAAGCAAGTTCTTGAGCTCATTGAAAGCAGTATCTTGGGATGGTCCCCAAACAAAATGTGCATTCTTCTTGCTCAAAGCATGTAAAGGCGAGGCAATGGTGCTAAAATCCTTCACAAAGCGACGATAGAAGCCCGGAAGGCCAAGAAAGCTACACACTTGTTGCAAATTGGTTGGTTGTGTCCAAGTCATCATAGCATTGATCTTCGACTCATCAACATGAATACCCTTAAAGGAAACAACAAAACCCAACAAAACGAGCTTGTCAACGCCAAAAAGGCATTTCTCCATATTAGCATAGAGATGCTCTTTTCGAAGAGTTTGCAAAACGGTTCTAACATGGGTGACATGCTCTTTGAGAGACTTGCTAAAAACAAGGATATCATCAAAGTAGACCACAACAGATATACCAATGTAAGGGTGATAAACATGATTCATAAGACGCATAAAAGTACCCGGTGCTTCCGAGAGACCCATAGGCATGACTAACCATTCATACAAGCCAAACTTGGTTTCAAAAGCGGTTTTCCATTCATCACCCTCTTGTATGAGTATTTGATAGTAACCACTCTTAAGATCAATTTTTTAGAACATAGTGGCACCACTCAGTTCATCAAGCATGTCGTCAAGGCGTGGAATGGGATACCTATACCAAACAGTGATAGCATTGATAGGTCTACAATCGGAGCACATGCGAAAGCTACCATCTCGTTTTGGCACAAGAATGACCGGGACGACACAAGGGCTCAAACTTTCACGTACATGTTCATGGTCTATAAGATGCTTTACTTGCCTTTGTATTTCTTTGGTCTCTTCGGGGTTGATGCGGTAGGTAGCTTTGTTCGGAAGCGGTACTCCGGGGATGAGGTCGATGCAGTGCTCAATGCCTCATAGTGGAGGTAGTCCCGGAGGTAGCTCATCGGGGAAAACATCGTGAATTCCTGCAAAAGAGAAGACAACACTAGAGGAAGAGTGTGAGAAGTGTAAGTCTCTGGTGCATTTTCCTTGCACACGAGGACGTAGTGTAGGCCACTAGATGGGTTCTCACACACTCCTCTTATCTCACTTTTGGTGGCAAATAGGACTAGGTTCTTCTTTGCGCTCATCATTGAGGTGTTTGATTTGGGCTTGTGGCGCTCACTCTCTTTTTGGTGGCTCTCTCTCTCACTATTATCTCTACGATGGGTGGCTTGCTTATCGGCGACAACTTGGCTTGGAGACATGGGACGAAGTATATACTCCTTGCCTTTCATCTTGAAGATGTAGTGGTTCGTTGGGCCGTTGTGGATGACTCCTCTATCAATTTGCCATGGGCGTCCAAGGAGAAGATGGCAAACGGTCATTGGAATGACGTCGCGCTCCAAGGTGTCTTCGTAGGCGCCAATTTTGAAGGAGACTTGTACTCAGTGCTCGACTTGGATGGTACCGGAGTCGCTAAGCCATTGCACTTTGTATGGATGTGGATGCTTTGTCTTGGGCAATTGGAGCTTGGAGCAAAGTTCTTCACTTGCGAGATTATGACAACTCCCTCCATCGATGATGACCTTGATGGACCTTCCATTGATGCTGGCCTTGGTGTGGAATATGTGGCATCTTTGGTCTTCTTCTTGGTGATGTTGTAGAGTCAGGACCTTGGATACAACAAGGGAGGGACTTGAATCTTCATCGCAAAAGACTTGTTCCTCTTCATCGTTCACTTGTCGGTGCATGGCGACTTTCTCAAGAGCATCCATTTCTCCTTCACTCATGGAGTCATAGGTGCCGTCGTCATTGAGGATCATGGTACGCTTGTTGGTGCACTCGTAGGACTTGTGGCCTCGGCCTCCGCAAGTGAAACACTTGAAGGAACTCGTCTTGACGGTCTCATCGGTTGGGTTTGATGATGATGAAGCTCTCGGCTTAAAGTTGCTCATAGCAGGATGACTTGGAGTTGACAAAGCTTTCTTGGAACTCGACTTGTCAACGTTGCTTGTAGAAGGCTTGGTAGACGTTGTTGGAGTCGTTGAAGCTTGGGTGTTGCAGAAGCCGAATAACTTGGATGAGAACTTGGCATACTTGAAATAATCTTGCACTTGTCGTTCCGCTTTGGTAGCTTGATGCACTAGCTCGATGAGGTTTGAGTATGGTTGGAAGTCGGCGATCTTCTTGATGGGATGGTTGAGTCCATTCAAGAAACGTGCCATAGTTTTCTCATCATCTTTCGTGACATTGGCTCGTATCATTGCATTCTCCATCTCCTTGTAGTACTCTTCAATGCTCTTGGTTCCTTTCTTGAGTAGTTGGAGCTTCTTGAAGAGGTCGCAGTTGTAGTAGGTAGGCACAAAGCATGATCTCATGACATCCTTCATTTGTGCCCAAGTAGTGATGGGTGGTTCACCTCTTCCCTCTCGGCGCTCGATAACTTGTTCCCACCAAATGAGGACATAGTCTTGGAACTCAAGGGATGCCATTGCGATCTTCTTCTCTTCTTCATAGTTGTGCAAATGGAAGATTTTGTCGACCTTCAATGCCCATGAAAGGTACTCTTCAGGATCGTTGCTTCCATTGAACTTGGGCATGGTGAACTTGAGCTTTCTGTAGCGTTGTTCTTCATTGTGTTGGGGTCGGGGATGATGACGCCCATGTTGTTGATGATTGTTCAACTCGTGGTGATCTTGGCGCGAAGGGTTGTCAACCTCATGTTGCTATTGTCGTGGATGATCTCCATTGTCTTCATGCTCTTGATGAACTTGTTGTTCTGGACGTGCTTGTGGGGGAGATTGTCAAGCTCGAGGAGGAACTTGACGATGCACGCGAGCTTGAAATCTTCATTCTTGAATTTCTTCACGAAGTGCTTCTTCTTGTTCACGAGCTTGTCGGCCTCGGTCAGCTACGGCTCGACTTGAATCGCCTAGAGCTTGTTGCGCCGCAAGTGCTTGAGCGTCACGGAGTTGTTGTTCTTGATGTTGTGCCTCGGCATCTTGTGCATTTTGGTGAAGACGCGCTCGCTCTTCCTCTTCATGTTGACATTGTCATTCTCGTGCTAGCGCAATGGCCTCTTGGTTTTGATGTCGTCGGTGCTCTTCCGAGTCGGTGTCGCATAGAGGATTCAGGCTTGCTTGATGCTCATTGCGTGCGACATGGCGAAGAGTGTTCGATGTCGGTGTACTTGAGCCGGAGAGGGTGAAGTCGGATTGGCGACTTGAACGGCTTCTTCTTGAAGTAGAAGAAGAACGGTTGAGAAACAAAGCACGAATCTCGTCCATTCTTGCGTCATTCTCTTGCTTGTGATCGTCGATCTTGTGGTCGAAGTATTCCCTTGTACGTTTCTTGGAGAGTCACAAGTCGGTGGTGAGGTTGTCGATGTGTTCACTCATAGCTTGTTGCTCTTGATGCAAAGCACGTTGTGCACCAAAGATGTGACTCTTGGTGACGAAGGAGTTCATGTTGTCGTCTTGCTTCATGAAGAGTGGGTTGGCAGAAGTACTTGGCCTATCTATCATTCCAAGTCAAATGTGAGTGGTAGAAAGAGAAGAACGAATACCAAATGTACCTTGAACAAAGTTGAAAGTGGATCGATGATCACTCCAATGTAGGATGAGGAAATAGCACAATTGGTACTAGCTCTTGTCGGTTTCTCACACCAACACAAGTAAAAGCTTATGGTGGAGCTTGGTTAGGATGGTGGCACAAAATTTGATGCAATTGTAAGTGAGCTTCAATAATGTTGGAAAAGATTCACAAGATGCAATGTAACAAGTAGACCAAGCATATAAGGTACACGGAAACACACACACAAAAGTTAAGTGGGGTTGGGCTAACAAGGATGAGCGAAAATGTGGAAACCACAAAAATCCTCTTGTTGCACAACACTAGAGAGACGCTAGCATGATTGCACAATAGGATGATACAAGAACTTGTGCAGAACCTACTTAGCAAAAATGCAACGACTTCTATCCCAAGTATGCTCTATGCAAGGTGTTCCGATGATATGATCCAAGATGATCTAGTATGACAATCTTAATGTTGTATGATGCTATGGTTCTTGATTAAAAGCTCTTTGCTTAAAAGCTTGTATGGCTCTTTGATGTTTGAGCTCTTTTCATATGCGATGCTTCACGAACTAAGATAGCAATTGTGTATGCTATGACAACTTTGTGACACAAGAGATGATACCAATAGATGCAATAATGATGTATGTATGCTATGGGAAGTATGATCACTAATGTGCACAAGTCTCGTTGCTGGCAATACTCAATGGCTAGTCTTGATGGGTAAGCAACGCAAAGGAGTAAGGCTATGATGGTTATCAATGTAATGGCAAGAGTGATATGTCCAATACCAAGATGAGGTTACCGTTCTTGCTTACGGTATGGTGTCAAAATGGTGGCACGAAAACCAAGTTGTAGTTGAGGTGGTCATTGTTGATGACGCGTCCGTGGCGAAGATGAGCGGCGGTGATGTTGATGTCGAACCGTACCTAAATAGCCGAAACACAAGTAGGACATGGAACCGCAACTCAAATTCTCAAAGCAAAAATTTGGACCAAAATTGTTGGAGTTGGGAGTGGTAAGCGATGGTGGTGGTATGCGGACGTGGTGGTGGTATGCGGAAGTATATGTGGGCACCGGAACAAAATTTGGCGAAATATGGACGGAAAACAGGCGGTGGAGAGGAAGTGGTGCTGCCAGGGGCCGGATGTCCGGGCGTGATGGCCGGATGTCCGGGCTTGTCGGGACGGATGTTCGGGCTCTGGATCCGTGTATGGATTCGAAGATCGTCGCGAGGAGAGATCAAATCCGGGCAAAATTCAGAGAAATTTGTGCATGAGAATTGGGGAAAATGTGAATGGAATGCTAGATCTACCTGCAACCCACGAAATCCGCAGATCAAATGCAACAAAACTTCATCACACCAACAAATCACAAAAAAATTGGGGCTATTTTTGGTGGGGATTTTCAAAATTGGGGAATAATACAACAAAATTAGGATAGAAAACAATGAGGGGAGGCTCCGAAATCGTGATCAACATGGCTCTGATACCAAGATGATGTAGGGTAGAACCCTAATTGCCCGATCTTTCATGAAAGGAGCGGATCCCGCAAAGAACATGAGGAACACGAGGGGGAAAACGAGGGAAAAACACGAGAGAATCACTCAACCAACAAGAAATAGTCACACACGTTCTAGACCCTCGAGTACATAAGAGAAGATACACGATCCACAATCAACAACGGACGATACAAAAGGTAATCGGTCTTCTCAATGAGGAGGTCTTGAGGTTCTTCTCCGAAAGGAGGTCTTGAATCCAAAGGGATCTTCTCCGGTGGAGGCTCGAATCTCCGTGGAGAAGGTAACCAAGTGGATAAGCAAAGCTCTCTCACAAACATGAGCTAAACCTTTGCTAACCCTAGAAAGTTGGACGAGGTGGAGTATATATAGTCTAGGGGGGAGAAGGGGTACACGGACCTCGGCCCTTCACTGTTCGCAGACAGGGGAGGCCATACGTCCGAGTGTCGGGCCGGATGTCTGGGCTTTCACGCGACGCCGGATGTCCGGGCTGGGGAGGCCGGATGTTTGCGATGGAGCAGTGGGCTTTGTTGCTCTCGGGTTCGGAGGGGTCCGGATTTACGGGCTGGTGGCCTGATATCCGGGGGCTCGGGAAATGCCGGATGTCGGGGGCGTGTAGCTTCTGGCGGATGCGCGACTGTGGTGGGAGGAGCTCCAGGGGCCGGTCGTCCGTGGTTGCGGCCAGATGTCCTAGGCCTAGAATGTGTACTTGACTCCTTCCGATGGTTCTCTTCATCCATGAACTTAGGGACTTGTACATCTTCATGTGCATCCTCGGGAGGGTCCTCTTTGTAAGTAATCATGCACAAGAACTCGGACTTAGATAGTAGCCATGTCTCATGCATAGAAAGTGGAAGTTCGGAGAGGAGTGAGTTCACCTTGGCTCTGGCTCTTGTCATTGGTCCAAGTGGTGTCATTGGAGGTGTAGGTGCGTCCATGGGGATGATCATGGGATCTCCGCATCATGTCATCTTTGCAAGAAGGGGGCGCGGGAATGGGGATCGGGATTCGGGGATTCGGGGGTTGTCGGCACTACAGCAAACGAGCTGCCGAAGCTTAAGGAGTAAAACTTAAATAGACCCAGAAATTTTCATCGCAAACGGTTACTAGAAAACAATGGTGTGTAATGTTGTGGATATTTTTTATTAGCTGTGAAAGACGAATTTGGAGCAAACTGGCGACGTATGGTGTTTTAAATGTACGAGAAAATTTGTGGTAGTAATACAACTGTCATGTCAAATTTTGGAAAATTTCAGGGGTCATTTGACCTTTTAAGACATTTAAGTGATTTTCTAGCCATTTAATGATCGTAATTCAAATTTGAACTACATGTACACGCAACTTCTAACCATAACGGTTTGAATAGTCATATTTTGTGTACTTGTGTGCGATTTAATTCCATGTGCAGTAAATTGGAAGGAATTTTCAAACACATTGGTCTAACGTCTATGACACAATTAAGGATGGAGTGCCATGGCATTTAAATTCCAAAAAAATTTAAAATATCAGAAACACATGAAACCTTGCTTGATGTAATGTCATGCTGCCAAGATGATGTGGTAAAAAATTAGGCATGTTTGACAAAATTTTGGACACACACCCCTCACAAACTGAAACAACTCACTAGAAGGCTCGTGGTTCCGAGAGGGAACAACATATGTTTGATGATGAACGGGAGATAGCTTCCTCTTACTGCCTTCAAATTTTTTCTATGTTTAACATGCACTAATACAACTGTCATGTGAAAATTTGGAAAATATAAGGGACATTTGACATTTTAAAGAAATTTAAGTGATTTTCTAGCCATTTAATGACAGCAATTCAAATTTAACTACATGTACATGCAACAGCTAACCATAATGGTTTGAAAAATCATATTTGTGTACTTGTGTGCGAGTTAATCCCATGTGCAATAAATCAGAAGGAATTTTCAAACATATTGGTCTCACAGCACGGACACATGCATGGAGTGTCATCGCGTTTTAATTCGAAAAAATTAAAAAATGATTAGAAACACATGAAACCTTGCTTGCTATAATGCCATGCCACCAACATGATGTTGTAGAAAAGTTGGCATGTTTGGTGAATGTTTGGACAGACACCCCTCACAAACCGGAGCAACTCACTAGAAGGCTCGTGGTTCCAAGAGGGAACAATGCATGTTTGATGACGAACAGGAGATAGCTTCCTCTTACAGCCTTCAAATTATTTCTATGTTTAACGTGCAGTACTACAACTATCATATGAAAATTTGGAAAATTTCAGGGGTCATTTAACCTTTTAAAGACATTTAAGTGATTTTCTAGCCTCAAATTGGAACTACATCTATAGCTAACCATAACGGTTTAGAAAATCATATTGGTGTACTTGTGTGCGAGTTAATTCCATGTGCAGTAAATTAGAAGGAATTTTCAAACATATTGGTCTCATGGCATGGACACATGCATGGAGTGTCATGGCATTTTAATTCCAAAAAATTTAAAAATGATCAGAAACACATGAAACCTTGCTTGATGTAATGTCATGCCACCAACATGATGTGGTAAAAAAATTGGCCTGTTTGACGAAAGTTTGGGCACACACCCCTCACTAACCGGAGCAACTCACTAGAAGGCTTGTGGTTCCGAGAGGGAACAATGCATGTTTGATGACGGACAGGAGATAGCTTCCTCTTACGGCCTTCAATTTTTTTTCCTACGTCTAATGTGCACTAATACAACTGTCATGTGAAAATTTAGAAAATTTCGGGGGTCATTTGACCTTTTAAAGTCATTTAGGTCATTTTCTAGCCATTTAATGACCGTAATTCAAATTTGAACTACATCTACATTCAACGGCTAACCATAACGGTTTGAAAAATCATATGTGTGTACTTGTGTGCGAGCTAATTCCATGTGCAGTAAATTAGAAGGAATTTTCAAACATATTGGTCTCACGGCATGGACACATGCATAGAGTGCCAAGGCATTTTAATTCCAAAAAAATAAAAAATGATCAGGAAAATATGAAACCATGATTGATGTAATGTCATGACACCAAGATGTTGTGGTACAAAAATTGGCCTATTTGACGAAAGTTTGGACACACACCCCTCACAAACCGGAGCAACTCACTAGAAGGCTCATTCTTCCGAGAGGGAACAATGCATGTTTGATGACGAACAGGAGATAACTTCCTCTTACGGCCTTCAAATTTTCTCTATGTTTAACGTGCAATACTACAACTGTCATGTGAGAATTTGGAAATCTCGGGGGTCATTTGACCTTTTAAAGACATTTATCTGATTTTCTAGATTAATGACCGTAATTCAAATTTGAACTACATCTACATGAAACGGCTAACCATAACAGTTTGTAAAATCATATTTGTGTACTTGTGTGTGAGTTAATTCATTATGCAGTAAATTACAAGGAATTTTCAAACATATTGGCCTCACGGAATGGACACATGCATGGAGTGCCATGGCATTTTAATTCCAAAAAATGAAAAAATGATGAGAAAAATATTGAACCTTTGCTTGATGTGATGTCATGCCACCAAGATGATGGGGTAAAAAAATTGGCCTATTTGACGAAAGTTTGGGTACACACCCCTCACAAACCGGAACAACTCACTAGAAGGTTGTTGGTTCCAAGAGGGAACAATGCATGTTTGATTACGAACGGGAGATAGATTCCTATTACGGCCTTCAATTTTTTTTCTATGTTTAACGTGCACTACTACAACTATAATGTGAAATTTTGGAAAATTTCAGGGGGCATTTGACCTTTTAAAGACATTTAAGTTATTTTCTAGCCATTTAATGACCGTAATTCAAATTTGAACTACATCTACATGCAACAGCTAACCATAACGGTTTGAAAAATCATATTTTTGTACTTGTGTGCAAGTTAATTCCATGTGTAGTAAATTTGAAGGAATTTTCAAACATATTAGTCTCATGGCATGGACACATGCATGGAATGCCATGGCTTTTTAATTGTAAAAATTAAAAAATGATCAGAAAAACATGAAACCTTGTTTTATGTAATGTCATGCCACCAAGATGATGTGGTAAAAAAATTTCCTGTTTGATGAAAGTTTGGACACAAACCCCTCACAAACCGGAGCAACTCACTAGAAGGCTCGTGGTTCCAAGTGGGAACAATGCATGTTTGATGACAAACGGGAGAAAACTTCCTCTTCTGGCCTTCAAATTTTTTCTATGTTTAACGTGCAGTACTACAACTGTTATGTGAAAAATTGGGAAATTCTAGGGGTCATTTGAACTTTTAAAGACATTTAAGTGATTTTCTAGCCATTTAATGACTATAATTCAAATATGAACTACATCTACATGCAACGACTAACCATAATGGTTAGAAAAATCCTATTTTTGTGTACTTGTGTGTGAGGCAAAAAATCATCAGACGATGTAAATATCTTGTGTTCAAAAAAAGAAATGTAAAGATCTGACAAGACAATCGACCTCCACACGATTGGCACTCTATTTTGCGCCTCGAGGTTTGGTAGGTGAGTGGCGGGGGTTATTAATCAGACATGGTTCTGTATTGGAAACCATCAGCTATTATGTTTACAAATGGATTTTGTTGCGGGAATCATGTGTAATTCAAACAACAGTACTCGTAAATTCCGGCGACCGGTGTGTGTACTATTCCCGTCGATCTAGATTCCGGCCGCCAATAATTACCACCTTGCTCACGTTGTCCCGCCTTCATTCTCATCGACATCCTCCCCTCGCTCGCCCTCTCTCTCTCAAATCTCTGCCATGTCGTCGCCGGTCTGCCCACGCACCGATGAGGAGTCGCCACCCCCCGAGGACGCTCACTCGAAGAGCAGTGAAGAGGACCCCTACGCGCAGTTGGACGAGGTTGCGCCGGACCCCCCAACTTTGGAATGGTTTTGGGGCCAGTACAATCTTTGTCTATGGAAGTCGCTACCGCTGACGGAGAAAGCCAGGCAAGTGGCATTTAAGAAGGAGATGGAGGAGGAAGCCAGGTACTAGGCGGCCTGTGAAGCCCGTGATGCTTCCTGGAAAAAGGAGGCAGTGGAGCTTTGGGGGCGGGCGCATCGTCGTGCATAGGAGGTGTACGAAGACGGGTACTTTGCGAGGAAGGTCAAAGGCGCTAGGCGCCTCATTGTTGCGTGGAGGTGGGCCAATAAGCTCCAGCGTGCCACCAACGAGGAGCTCAAGTGGGCGCCCAACGAAATGGCAAGATCGTTCGCGCTCGTCTGCTAGCAAGAGGCAGATTGGTATGTCAAGCGCTGTGAGGCACAAGAGGCGGAGTATTACCTCCGCGCTGGGAAGACGCTCCGCACCGGGGAGCTGCTGGCGAGGGGCTGCCGGAATACTGCCCACAGGAGGGATTATTAGTTTTAGTATTGTTCGTTTTAAATTTTAAGCATTGTACTTAGTAGTTATGTACCATCACGTATATGTGATGATATTATATATATTATGTGATGAACTAATGAACAATTATATATATATATATTATGAATTCCATTTTCTTTCTATTTTTGTATACTAATTGGAATCCAGCTGTTATCATCCACATATACAGAATGGAAAGCGTATGTACACACATTGAAACACAACATATAAGAACGGGAAACAAAGTACACACATTGAAACAGAGCAATACTATGATTGCTATGAATACATAGCTATCCATGTCGAAATGATTCAACAAAATAAAATGTGTCCATGAGACCATGACCGGCAGCCCTTGCCTATGGTAGCTCTTGGCTCTTCCTGAACTCGTACAGGCGTTCGTCCATTCGGTCGAAATGCTCGCGGTACATATGGAGCGCGATCTCGAGCTCCAAGTTGGCTATTTCTTCGGAGATCACCAGCTCGAGGATGCGACGGCCATGTTCCAATAGTCTCGCTCTGCGGTGCTCCAATAGTCCTGCTGTGCGGCGAGCCTACACCTATTGGTGTGGACGCACCTAGATTGATCTATGGCGCGCCATCGATCATGTTGTGCGGCGAGCGACAACTTATTGGCGCTGACATGCCTATCTTGATCCGCGGCGCTGAAGCGCCATGCGCCAAGGGTCTGCTCAACCCTGGCAATGACGCGCATCACAACGTCGTCCATCACGTTGCCAGGGAGCGCCTTGTCCTCGACTGGCCATGGTGCCTTCTCGTTTTCCTTGTTGACGAGGTTGATGGCAGAGGCGGCGCTTTGGTGGTTTGGCATGCTTGGAAATGTTGGATGTGCTACAAGCTGCGATTGTTGCCTCCGTGCGTCGCGGGCCGCCTAGGTTTGTTTATGCACAATATCGCTGGGTGGCGGGAAACCGGTGAGGAAACGGCAAGAACAGTGGCGTGTTCATAAAAGGCCATCAATTAATGGAAAACTTGGCATAGAAGGAACATCAAGCTAGCACAAAAAGTAGATGATGATCAGATGATCATTTATCCTAGTTAATTATGTATGTAATAGTTTACTTTGGTGTGTGGAAATGTCATGTGTGTACTAGCCACCTATATAATTGGATGTTTGCCGCGTATTACACACATCTTGTTTATGTGAAACGTTTCAGTTCTCTTGGCTCAACACAAACAGTTTATTGGAATAAACTGTTTGCCCTCCATTGCACACACCTTGATCTGTCAGAACCGCTTCTGTTGCGTTGCCTAATCGAAAACAGTTCATCTGAGTGAACCATATGTCGTATATCGCACACACCTTGATCTGGTTAACCATTTCTTTTGTGTTACCTAATCACAAACAGTTCATCTGAGTGAACTATACGTTGTATATCACACACGCCTTCATCTAGCTGCCTGTTTCTTTTGTTCGACCACATCGCAAACAATTAATTGAACTAAACTGTATGCCCCTCATCGCACACGCAAGTAAAATCTGAACCGTGTTTGATGTATCCTTCATCGCAAACATTTTGCATCTTTTATACGGTTTTTTTACATCACCGTTTGCGATTAATGCATCGCACACAGTTTCCTCAAAGGGTCTCTGATCATAGTGTAGCATTAGCAGCATCCTGCAGTAGTGTTGTTTTTGAGTTTCGTAGAAAAGGAATACCAAACGGAGTCCAAATGGAATAAAATGAAAGAAGTGCTAAGAACTGAAATATTAAAGCTTCTGGAAGAAGGTATAATCTATCCCATAGTTGATAGTAGATGGCTAAGTCCCGTTCATTGTGTCCCTAAGAAGGGAAGTATTACTGTTGTTCCTAATGACAAAAATGAACTTATTCCACAAAGAATTGTCACTGGCTGTAGAATGGTAATTGATTTCAGAAAATTAACTAAAGCAACTGTAAAAGATCATTACCCTCTTCCTTTTATTGATCGCATGTTAGAGAGATTATCTAAGCACATACACTTTTGTTTACTTGATGGATATTCTGTTTTTTCTCTAACACCCATTTCACAACCTCATCAAGAGAAAACCACCTTCACTTGTCCTTTTGGAACTTATGCTTATAGACATATGCATTTTGGTTTATGCAATGCACCTGCTACCTTTCAAAGATGTATGACTACTATATTCTCTAATTTTTGTTAAAATATTGTTCAGGTTTTCATGGATTATTTTTCTGTTAACGAAACTTCTTTTAATGATTGCTTAAGAAACCTTGATCGAGTTTTGCAGAGATGTGAGCAAACTAATCTTGTTTTATGAAGGTATTGTCTTGGGGCATAAAATTTCTGAACGCGGTATTGAGGTGGATAAAGCTAAAGTTGATGCAATTGAGAAAATGCCATGTCTTAAAGATATTAAAGGTATTCGTACTTTCCTTGGTCATGCTGGTTTCTGTAGGAGGTTTATTAAAGACTTCTCTAAAATTTCTAGGCCTCTTGCAAATCTTTTACAAAAGGGTGTTACTTTTTTTATGATGATTGTGTAGAAGCCTTTAAAACACTTAAGAAAGCCTTAACTTCTACACCAATATTACAACCACCTGATTGGAACTTGCCATTCGAAATTATGTGTGATGCTAGTGATTATGCTGTTGTGTTGTCCTAGGACAAAGAGTTGATAAAAAATTAAATGTTATTCATCATGCTAGTAAAACTCTAGACAGTGCTCAACAAAATTATGCTACTACTAAAAAAGAATTTTTAGCAGTTGTGTTTGCTTGTGATAAATTTAGATCTTATGTTGTTGATTCTAAAGTAATCGTTCACACTGATCATGCTGCTATAAAGTATCTTATGGAGAAGAAAGATGCTAAACCTAGACTCATTAGGTGGGTTCTTGTGCTACACGAATTTGATTTACATATTACTGATAGAAAAGGAGCTAGGAACCCCATAGCTGATAACTTGTCTAGGTTAGAAAATATTCTTGATGACCCACTACATATTGATGATAGCTTTCCTGATGAACAACTTGCTGCAATAAATGTTTCTCATAATAGTCCTTGGTACGCTGACTATGCTAATTACATTGTTGCTAAATATATGCCACCTAGTTTCACATACCAATGAAAGAAAAAATTCTTCTATGATTTAAGACATTACTTTTGGGATGACCCACATATTTATAAATGAGGAGTAGATGGTATTATTAGACATTGTGTAACTGAGCATGATCAAGAACAAATCGTACGGAAATGTCACTCCAAAGCTTATGGAGGACATCATGCGGGAGATAGAACTACTCAGAACGTGTTGCAATCTGGGTTTTATTGCGCTACTGTCTTCAAGGATGCCCCGTAAGTATGTTTTATCTTGTGATGAATGTGATAGAATTGGTAATATCGGTAAGCGTTAGGAAATGCCTATGAATTATTCACTTGTTGTTGAACCATTTGATATTTGGTGTTTTGATTATATGGGACCGTTCCCTTCCTCTAATGGGTATACTCAATTTTGGTTGCTATTGATTATGTTACTAAGTGGATAGAAGCTATTCCAACTAGTAGTGACGATCACAACACTTCCATTAAAATGCTTAAACAAGTTATTTTCTCAAGGTTTGCAGTCCCTAGATATTTAATGACTGATGGTGGTTCACTCTTTATTCGTGGTGGTTTCTGTAAAATGCTTGCTAAGTATGATGTTAACCATATAATTGATTCACCGTATCATCCTCAATCTAGTGGTCAAGTTGAACTTAACAATAGAGAAATAAAACTAATATTACAAAAATTGTCAATAGGCCCCGAAAGAACTGGTCTAAGAAATTGGATGTTGCACTATGGGCCTACAAAACAGCATATAGAAGTCCTATGGGTATGTCTCCTTATAAAATGGTTTATGGAAAAGCTTGTCATTTGCCTCTTGAGTTAGAACATAAAGCATATTTGACAATTAAAGGACTCAACTATGATTTCAAACTTGCCGATGAAAATAGGTTATTTGATATTAGCTCACTAGATGAATGGAGAACCCAAGCTAATGAAAATGCCTGATTATTTAAAGAAAAAGTTAAGAGATGGCATGATAAAAGAATTCAAAAGCGGGAATTTAAAGTTGGGGAATATGTTCTTTTGTACAACTCTTGTTTTAGATTCTTTGTAGGTAAACTTCTTTTCAAATGGGAAGGACCATATATTATCGAAGAGGTTTATCGCTCTGGAGCTATCAAATTTATAATGCCAAAGGTACTAACCCAAATGTGGACAATGGGCAAAGAATTAAATAATGTATCTCAGGTGTCGGTGCAATAGACCCGAGGTATGTTTCCCAACTGTGCACATGCACAAGATCAAGATTGGAGCATCAACTTAAGCAAGAGATTGAAGAACCAACAAACTTGAAGAACCAACATGTAGCTTAGAGAGATCAAGATCGAGGCAAAGGGACATGATATCAGCAAGAGAAGGCCTCCCTCGCCGGGCAGGTGAGCCTGGCAAGGGGCCAGGCCACCACCAGAAGCAAGCAGCCAAGACTCCCCAACTGCACCATCCGGGGATTGCGGGGCCTGAACCACCCCGCCGACCACGCAAGAACGACCCACTGACGGTTCTTTGTGATTAAGTGGCGGCATTCGCCACATGGCACCCATCTCCTATGAAAGAAACCCACAGGTGACACCCGTCCAACGACGTATCAAGAGAACAGGCGCAGAGCTAGCAAGATAAGCCAGGCAGGCCTTGCCGGGCAGCTTGTGATGTGACACTGAGCGGTGCATTTAATGCACCCTGCCAGCCGATAGAGTTAGGTATGATAGCACTATTTGCTATCATATTAGTAATTAATGACTGTTTTGCCACTGTGGTCACCCCTTAATCTATAAAAGGAGGCCCATGGCAGTTGTGGGAGGGGGTTAGAGGGTTGGAAACTTGACAAAACCCAAGCCATCATATGCTTGTGGTCACTGTAGCCCTGAGGGAGACCATGCAGGGCCAGTGTACCACATACCACCACGTTCATTTCCACCATCAATCCACCAAAGCAGGAGTAGGGTTTTACCTCTTACGGTGGCCCGAACCTGGGTAAATTGTTTGTGTGCTCTCTACCGTTCTGCCGCATGCTGGTCTTCTCTTTGTGCAACGTGACATCCCCCGCCGAACCAGCAATGGGCCGCCCGGTCCCATAGGTGGCTGCGGACATCCTTCGACATATTTGGCACGCCAGGTAGGGGGCTCTCTTGTGCGAACCTAAAAGCATGTGCAGCACATCATCTTCATCGCCATCTTCATCTTCGACGACGCCATCGACCATGGCGCCCAAGAAGAAGAAGTCCGGCCCTTCGGCCCGGCCATCCACCTCAAAGGCTCCGCCGCCTACACCCTGAAATGCCATAGGAGATGCAGGGACAAGTGAGGACGTGAGCACTGCTGGGGACGTGGCAGGAACAAGTGGTGCCGTCGCCACTCGCCCTGCGGCAAACACGGGGGCTGAAGGCGTCAGAGGAGAACAGCTTCAACAGCGTGTCTACGGTCAAGCTCCGCAAAGGTGTGGACGGGAGGGTGACTCCGCTTACATCCCCTCCTCCCACTGACGGAGCCGCAGACCCTCGAGTGACATCGCCGCTTGACCCCGCTGCCCAGGTGGCCGCCCCATCGTAGCGCGGGCGCGCCATCGCCACGGGCACCGTCAGGAGCCAGGTGATGATGCAGTCGAGGTCATCAACTTCCTTGGCAAGCACAGCCACGTAGGCTATGGCGTGGGCCCAGCTACTACTAAGGTTCCCGCCAACAGCCGAGCAAATGGACGAATGGCGTTCCACCATCCGGAGTCTGCTCGGTTTCGCTGAGGCTGGGGGCTCACGACGCGCTGGCCCGCCACGACCTCCCCAAGTGACGACGACTGTTCCTACTTCTATCCGAACGGAGGGGGATGTCCCTACCATGCAGTCCCCACCATGATAGCAGGCGCGGGCTCAGGAAGAACAAGATCTCGATGACGTCTCGATGGCCTCTTCCGACCCTCAATCACGTCCGGGCCAACAGCGAACCCCGCAGGATAGGCGTCCAGGAGACGCGCACGTTGTCGTGGACGAGCTCTCGACGACCCTCGCCAGGCCGACGGGTGCGGCGGCCTCAATGTCGATGAGCCTGCATTCGGCGTAAGCGGGTCCCTTCCTTTCAAGGTCGGCTGCTCTGCCTTTACACGCGAGTTGTGGCAAGTCTGTTAGCCGCCCGTCCGCACATTCAAGCCGGAGATACCCGAGAAGTACGACAGGAGACTGAACCCGGCAGTGTTCCTGAGCATCTACACAATTTTTGTTCAGGCTGCCTGGGGAAGAGATGAGAAGGTGTTCACCAACTCTTTCCTATTGTCTCTCAAGTCCAACGTGAGATCTTGGCTCATGCACCTCCCGGAGAACACCATTTCATCCTGGGTAGACCTGTGCAACGAGTTCGTCGATACCTTCACCGGTGGCCACCAGGAGCCTGGCAGGCCTAGCGACCTACAACTTCTCCACCAGAAGGTAGGAGAAAGTCTCGGTAAGTATTTACAAAGATTCAGCAAAGTCCATAGGAATATTCCGAATATCCATCCTACAGCTATTATAGCAGCCTTCCAGTCCTATGTGCTTTACTGTTGCATTCGTTCTAAGATGAATGTGTGGTTGCCCAAGACTATGAAGGAGTTGTACACACTAGTGGATAAGTGTGCTCTGATGGAGGAAGGAAGGAAGTTGCCCAGAGAGGAGGACTGGATCAATGTTGATTCAAAGGAAGAAGATGCATCAACCAGTCGAAAAAAGGGCAAGAAGCACAACAAGAAGCCAAGAGATAAGACAATGATGACTGTGGAAGGTTCTGGTACGCCTAGTACCGGCAAGAAGGCCAAGGCCGAGGCCCCCGGCAAGGAAGTTGCCATGTGCACTGCCTGCATGGAATCCGCTGCCACGGAGAAGGCTGGGAAAGGTGAAGGGTCGTACTGTAAGATCCACTGGACCAAGGGCCATGACCTCCATGAATGTTATCAAGTTGAGTATCTTGTCAAGAGACAGAGAGCCGAGTATGATAAGCTTGATAAGGAGAAAGGTCAGAATGCTGCTGGCGGAAAGGGCCGAGGCGGTGAAGCAAACCGTCCCGGCAAACCCTTTCGGAACCAAGGAAAACCTGCCAGGAGCCAAGAGAAGGAAACCTGTGATGATTTGAGTGATGGAGGAAATGAAGAGGAAACTAGTGAGCTGGAATTTCAGAAGTCCACTAACGCCCTATGCATCGATGGGGGTGCGTCCTTGCACTCCTCCCATCGCTAGCTCAAGCGATGGGAAAGAGAGGTCAATGCTATGGAGCCAGTGCCAGAGGCCCGGAAGCCGCTCAAATGGTCTCGCACGTCCATCATCTTTGATGAGGAGGACCACACTTGCCGCACCACCGCGGTAGGGTGTTTGTTGTTGTTGGTCTCCCCAACAATTCGTAACCTCAAGGTCACAAATATGTTAGTGGATGGCGGGGCCGGGTTGAATCTGATTTCCCCCGCAGTTATTAACAAGCTTCAGATAGGAGAGGAAGAGCTGGAGGTTACCGGTACATCTCAAGGAGTCAATCCTGGAAGGAGCTGTCCCGAGGGAAAGATTACGTTGCCGTTGATGTTTGGGGGAGATCTGAACTACAGGACTGAGAAGATTGTGTTTGATGTGGTTGAGCTCCCCCTGCCGTATAATGGGATTCTAGGACGCCCAGCTTTGGCCAAGTTCATGGCAGCATCCCATTGTGCTTACAACACCTTGAAGATGCCTGGGCCGTTGGGAGTCATCACCATCCCATCAGATGAGAAGGAAAAAATCATCAGTGTGGACATGATGTATCGGGATGCCGTCGTAGCAGAGGCTGCGGCAGCAACGGTCCCTGCCAAGGAAAGCAAAGGAAAGAAGTGGGATTGTAGGACCTCTGGCAAGGAGTCCGGGAAGCGTGCCCCCTTTGAGTGCACATCACCCGCTAACGACATGCCGGAGTGCTCCTACAGCAAGAGTTTGAAGGTTGCAGCACCCCAAGTGAAGAAGGTACCGGCATGGCTGGATGGTGTTGATGGTACTTTCACCATCAGCGCCACCCTAGACGACAAATAGTAAAGCGCGCTCGTTGCCTTCCTGTGGGCGAATATCCATGTGTTTGCCTGGCAACCATCTGATATCCCTAGTGTTCCCAGGGAGGTAATCGTGCACCACCTTGCTGTCTGCCCACATGCCCGACCCGTCAAGCAGAAAGTTAGGAAGCAAGCCTTGGAGCGGGAGTAGTTCATTGTCAAGGAAATCAAGAAGTTAGAAGCAGCTGGATTGGTCAGAGGAGTACTACGCCCTACATGGTTTGCAAACCCAGTGGTAGTTCGGAAGGCGAATGGGAAATGGAGGCTTTGCATTGATTTCACAGAGCTCAATAAGGCTTGCCCAAAGGACCCATTCCCCTTGCCGCACATTGATCAGATTGTGGGTTCTACTTTAGGGTGTGATCTGCTCTCCTTTTTGGATGCATACTCCGGATATCACCAGATATTTATGTCCAAAGAAGATGAGGATAAAACATCATTCATCACTTCATGTGGTACATACTGTTTTGTCTGCATGCCTTTAAGATTGAGGAGTGTCGGGTCTACTTTTGCAAGAGTAGTCCAGATTGGTTTTGAGCCACAGCTGCACAGAAACATAGAAGCCTAACCCGGAGAAGACATTTGCTAATTGGCGCAAGATCATTTGCTAACCCGGAGCCACACCCTTATCCAAGATTTGGAGGAGACATTTGCTAATTGGTGCAAGATCAACTTGAAGCTTAACCCAGAGAAGTGTGTGTTTGTGTTCCCTTCGGCAAGCTACTTGGATTCTTCGTGTCCCATCGGGGGATTGAAGCCAACCCCGACAAGATCAAGGCCATTGAGCAGATCCAAGCACCAAGGACAGTTAAGGATGTGTGGCGCTTGATGGGATGCATTGCCGCGCTAAGCAGATTTATTTACAAGTCTGTCGAGTGTGCCTTGCCGTTCTTGAAAATTTTGAAGAAGGCGGGGCCTATGAAGTGGAGCCCGGAAGCAGATAGTTGAAGACTTACCTATCATTTGTGCCTACCTTGGTTGCACCCAAACCTCGAGAGCTGTTACTGCTTTACTTTGCAGCAACCAACCAAGTGGTCAGTGCAGCCTTGGTAGCACAGCGAGAAGTGGATGAAGCAGAGAGCGGATAGACTGCGGCATAGTCGGAAGAGGATCGGAATAGGAGTAAGCACGACAACAAGTGCAACCCCAAGGACGTGGCAAGGAAGAAAGTGGTGCAGCGCCCAGTGTACTTCGTCAGCTCCTTGTTGGAAGGGGCTAGATCAAGGTACTCTGGTGTGAAGAAGTTGATCCTTGGCCTCATCATGGCCTCAAGGAAACTGCGTGACTACTTCCAAGCCAATGAGATGATGGTTGTTACTCATTTTCCATTGCAGAGGATACTCCGAAACCCTGACGCTACTGGTAGAGTAGTGGAGTGGGATTTGGAGTTATCCAGCTTTGGTTTGAAGTTTGAGAGCACTTCAACCATTCAAAGTAGGGCATTGGCAGAGTTTATTGTAGAATGGATGCCAACCCCTGAAGAGAAAGCAATGGAAACAACTCTCCTCGGCTAGGAATCACCCCAAGAATGGATTATGTATTTTGATGGTGTTTTTTCCCTACAAGGAGAAGGAGCTGGCATGCTACTTGTTGCCCCCTCCAGGGAGCACTTGAAGCACGTCATCCAAATGCACTTTGCCCAGGAAGAAGCCACCAACAATACAACCGAGTATGAAGGGCTCCTTGCCGGGCTCAGGATTGCAGCAGAATTGGGAATCAAGAAGCTGATCATTCGAGGAGATTCACAGTAGGTGGTGAGACAAGTCAATAAGGATTATCAAAGCCCATTGATGGAAGCATACATTGTGGAAGTAAGGAGGTTGGAGGAGCGCTTTGACGGGTTGCAAAGAGAGCATGTACCCAGTGCGGAAAACAACATAGCTGATCACCTGTCAAAGCGTGCTACGCAGAAGCTTCCTATGGAACTAGGAACTTTTGTTCTCCACCTCTCTCAACCCACCGTATCACTAACCAGAATGGCCAGGAAAAGGATAAAGTTGGACTACGGTAAGCCTCTCCTAATCGAGCCATCTGCTCCCGGCAGAGACCCTGTCGGAAACAACTCCTCACAGCCTACTAGACCACCCCCTCCAGCCGGGCCTATGGACCCCACGAACGAGGCTGGTGCTCCCGCAGTCAAGGAGGTGCCACTAGTCCTCGTTGCCGAGCCTCAGGCTCCAACTTGGGCAAGGCACATCGTTCGCTTCTTCCAAACCAGAGAACTCCCCGGCGACCCAGATGAAGCTGAGAAAGTAGCTTGGAGGGCCAGTGTGTATCAGTTTGTCGATGACACTCTATACAGAAGGAGTTCCAGCGGTGTGAAATTGAAGTGTGTTTGTCGGGAGGATGGAAAGGAACTGTTGACTGAGATTCACAAAGGAATGTGCAGCTCACACATTGGATCAAGGGCATTAGTTGGGAAAGCATTCCGACAAGGATTCTATTGGCCCATAGCCCTCCAAGACACAGTTGAGCTCGTCACGACATGTGAAGCCTGTCTGTTCCATTCCAAGAACACACAACTGCCTGCCCAAGCTCTTCAGACAATCCCTCTGTCATGGACATTTTCTGTCTGGGGGCTCGATATCCTCGGCCCCTTCCCACGAGTAACAGGGGGCCTTGAATTCTTGTTCGTTGCCATCGACAAGTTTACAAAGTGGCCGGAAGTGACTGCCGTGAGGAAGGTGACTGCTCAGTCAGCTATCAAGTTCTTGAAGGAATTGTTGTGTCGTTTCGAAGTTTCGGCAAGGATCATCACTAACAACGACACCCAATTCACGAGCCATGCCTTCATGCAATATGTTCAAACCCTTGGATGCAATATCTCATTTCCCTCTGTGGCACACCCCGGAGCAATGGACAAGTTGAGAGGGCGAACACTAAAGTGCTTCGTGGACTCAAGACAAGGACTTTCGATATGCTATAGGAGCACGGCAGGCGATGGATCGGGGAGCGACTAGTAGTTCTCTGGTCCCTTAGAATGACACCTAATCGAGCTACCGGGCAGACTCCCTTCTCCCTGGTCTACGGGGCAGAAGCAGTTATCCCCACGAAACTTATTTATGGGTCTCCTTGAGTGCTTGCCTACGATGAAGTATCGCAAGATCAGCACCGGCGTGATGACACTGTGCTACTTGAGGAGAACCGTCTCTGGGTCGCTATGCGTGTTGCACGCTATCAGCAAGCCCTGCATCGCTATCACAGCCGCAGGGTTCGTGCCCGGTGTTTTGAGGAAGGTGACCTTGTCCTTGGGCGCGTTTAGTCCGCAAAGGGTACAGACAAGTTATCAGCGAAGTGGGAAGTCCCTCACCAGGTAGTACGAGTCTCCAGGACCGGCACAGTCCGTCTGGAGATCGGAGATGGCACACTGTTGCAAAACTCATGGAATATTGAGCATCTCCGTAAGTTCTACCCATAAGGCGCAGAGAGTGTCGTGCCCTGCCCGGAAGCCACCCATTGTACATGGCATTGCCGAAGTTGCATGTAACCCCTTGTACAAGCCGGGGCGATCACCTCGTGCAAGAGAAAATAAAGAAGCATTGTAGGGGGGCCCCAACTAAGATTGCATGCATGCACAAGCACACTCAGATCATTGCATAAGCATTTCATGAGCATTTGCATATGCATATAGATAGGATTGCATCCTGCATTCATTCTCATCTACATGGAGTTGCAGGTTCTTGCCGTGGACTTGGATTCCATAAGAGACAAGAAGATTGCACGGAACGGCGATCCCCGGCAAGCCGAACAGATAAGTTCACCTCTTGTCCATTAGTATTCTGTAAAGCTACAACTTTGCATAAGAAAACCTCGCCTCCCTCTTTGAAACTGAGGTGCTCCCATCCAAGACTCGAACGTTCCTCCGGTCAGGGTGGTTGAAGTGGCCTTTGGGAAAAAGGAGTTGGCGGGGGCCTGGCCCCTCTATCTGTTCCCCGATAGAAGAAGTTCTCCGGCAGACAAAGAGTGTGACGACAGGATATCTTGCCAGGGAAAACTCGTTTATTCTATTAAAGAGGCACTTTTCCTCTGCATGGACATACACATGCACGAGTCCGCAACAAGACTCATCTTTTACATTCATATGCAGTTGCAAGTACAAGCGTTACAGAATACAAAGATGGACTTGAGAAATTACATTATTTGAATTAAAATTTGGCAATTGCCTACTAGTTTAAGATTGCAAAAAATTTAAGTGCCCCTTTACGCCTTTGCCACTGTCCATCTCCTGCAGAAAGAGGTCGAATGGCCAGAGGCGTGCACAACTAGGATTCGGCGACTACCCAAGATCAGGGTGGCGCCGCTCCTTGACAGGGAGGAAGAAACCGGAGGGAAGGCATGGATGGTGACGCTGCCGGAGGACCAGATGGGTGGCACAGAGTCAGCAGCAAACACGACTCATTGGAACGGTCGTCCCCGTTCTTGACGTGTCGTGGGTTGGCAGTGCCATCCGTATCACTACCACCGGAAGACCTCGGCGCGACCACCATGCCGGGCACCATGCTCTCAAAACCCTTCCATAGAGAGCATGGTCGTCCCCGGGAGCCCTGACGTTAGAAGTCACCGCACGTCCCGAAGATGTGTGAGAAATCAAGGAGCCTTCCCGTCCGACAAAGAAAACCTTGTGCAGGAGGAGCCAGATTCACCCATGTTGGTGGCGAATCTCTCCTACAGCTCCTCCCCAATGTCGCAAAGGGAAGAAGAATGGGGAGCGGTCAACTACCACGCGCCTTGCCATCGCGAGCCGCGGCGTGGTGTTGAGAGCATCCCCTCCCACTGAAGTCAAGGCCACGGGTGACCCGGCGGAAAGCGCACCAGGGTTGCCACTCCCGGCGTCGGTGCCACGTCACCCGAACCTTCCTTCCAGATCCAAGGGAAATCCCAAACAAAAGCTCGGTGGCTGGCCCCGGGCCCTTCCCTTCAGCATTACCAGAAGAAGTAGAGAACCAGGACAAGAGGAGGAAGAATACAGGGATGTGTTACTTCACACCCGCCCCCGCTCCTCTCCTTTTATAATCTGAGCAGGGAAGGGCAGCTGCTCCGTCAACAAGCAACTGCCGCCCTCCTCCACCAATTCAAGATGGATGGACCCACTTCAAGATGCTCTTCTGCACCACGCACCTCCGTTACCTACCCTGTGCTATGCATGCAGCGTACGTGGCTAAGGATAAGAGCGCGCTGTCGAAAGAGTAATTTGGTGTGTTCTACCCCGTGCGTTAAACTCATCATGGGCCATCACTACCGCGGCCTCACCACTATTGCCTTTACACCACGCGCAGGGAAATCAGAAACCGCCCCCTAGAAAAAGACTAATGAAGCAGCAACGGAAAAACTTCAAAGGGGCCAACCCCTTCAGCAGCCCTGCCTGTGCACTTATTAGGCCCTACCCTGTCGATGCTCAGCAGCATGATCGGGGTAGGCCCGGGGGCTTCTGTCGGTGCAACAGACCCCGGGAATGTTGACCAACTATGCACAGACACAAGATCAAGATTGGAGCACCAACTTAAGCCAGAGATTGAAGAACCAATAGACTTGAAGAACCAACATGCAGCTAAGAGAGATCAAGATCGAGCCAAAGGGACAGGATATCGGCAAGAGAAGGGCCTCCCTTGCTGGGCAGGCGAGCCCGGCAAGGGGCCAGGCCACCACTAGAAGAAAGCAGCCAAGACTCCCTCGAAGCACCTGTCGGGGCTTGCAGGGCCTGAACCACCCCACTGACCACGCAACAATGACCCACGTCGTCAATCAGTGTGGTGTCAAGCCTCAAGGTGATTAAGTGGAAGCATTCGTCACATGGCAACCATCTCCCACAAAAGAAACCCACTTGTGACACCCGTCCAGCGACGTGTCAAGAGAATAGGCGCGGAGTAAGGATGGCAATGGACCGGGATTTGGTCGGGTTGAACAATATCAAATCCATATCCATATTCATGAAAATAGTCTTTGTCCACCCATGAAAAAATCCACGGGTGAAAAATTGTGTCCATGTCCAAACCTGATGGATATCCATACCCCCTGGATATCCATTGGGTCCTCTCAAGATATAAAAATAAGACATAAGACAATGTTAACATAATATCTTCCATTCTTTACCTCGTGGCAAGCTAGACTTCACTAAAAACGTCCACTAACAACCTAACATCATTTAGTACTTTTATAAAAGATGAGAACGACGAGTCATTTAACTTGAAGATAAAAATAAGGGAAGGGGCAGAAGAGTATGTTAGCGGGGATTGAATGTCAACTAATGAAAGTTACAGTGGGGACTGTGATATCCCTTTTGCATGCTTTACATAACAAAGTTTCAAATTGTAGTGGACATGTGACTATGGGATAGGGATATCAGATTTTTTCCCATTAATGCATACTATTAGGTCGGGTTTTGGTATATCCATGGGTACAAGATTATATCCATGCCCTACCCGCGAGCAATCGGGTCGGGTTTGGGCACCACCCATGGGCACAAAAGCGTATCCAAACCCTATCCATTCGGGTCGGATATCCATAGGTATCCGTGTCCATGGGTAAAATTGCCATCCTTAGTGCAGAGCTGGCAAGATAAGCCCGGCAGGCCTTGCCGGGCAGCTAGTGACGTGACACTAAATAGTGCCTTTAGTGCACCCTGCTAGCCCGCAGAGTTAGGTATGGTAGCACTATTTTCTATCATATCAGTGGGCAATGACTGTTTTGCCACTATGGTGACCCTTTAATCTATAAAAGGAGGCCAATGGCAGTCGTGGGAGGGGGTTAGAGGGTTGGAAAGTTGACAAAATCCAAGCCATCATACGCTCGTGGTCACCATAGCCCTGAGGCAGACCTTGCCGGGCCAGTGTACCCCATACCACCACATTCATTTCCACCATCAATCCACCAAAGCAGGAGTAGTGTTTTACACCTCACGGCAGCCCGAACCTAGGTAAATTGCTTGTTTGCTCTCTGTCGTGCTACCGTGCACTAGTTTGCTCTTTGTGCAACGCGACGTCCCCTGCCGAACCAGCAAGGGGCCGCCAGGTCCCATAGGTGGCCACGGACATCCCGCGACATTAGGTAAGCCTATTAATGTTGACATCAATATTTTTCAAACCATGACACTAGAGGAACACATAAAAGAAACATTCTGGATCCCTCCAGAATCCTGAAAAGAGAAGGTACATTATACAGTAAGTAAATAGACTCAATGCCAATCATATCATGATTACGGATTTTACTCGTGATCAAAAGGTGGATGGCCAGTCCATGAAGGACATCTTCACCCTCAACGAGAAAATCAACTTTCTGCAAAGCTGAATCTATGATCTCCAAAATAAAGTCTTTGAATACGAGGCAAGATAAAGGTATGAGTTTGGTTGCCAGGTACAGGACTTGCGAGACTCTTGCTTCCTCTTATGATGGTGAGCCACTGGCATGGAAGCCGAAGGATAAGCTCGCTACTACCTCATCACCACCAGCATCATGTTCTTAAACACCAAAGGGGACTTGAGTACATGGTATGGGCACTCTCCTTGCCTTGTGCCAAGCTTGGGGGAGGTGCCCCGGTATCGTATCATCACCACCTGCTTTGCCTTTATCTATCTTAGTTCGATCTTTAGTTATCTTTTGAATTGATTCAATAAAACTTTAGTTCATTATTTTTCGAGTTCTTGCTTAGTGATCTGTCTATCTATGTAATTGTGTGCGATATATAATAAAGTTTATTTCGAGTTTTCCTTTCTTTACGTTTATGTTTCAATCAAAATAAAAAAGGAAATAATGAAAAGATCATATGATAATCTTATGGTAAGTAATGAAATCACATAAAGAAAAGTACAAGTGGTAAAATCTACTGGAGATTGATAAACATAGCATTTGTCAATGATGGAATACATGAAAGAATTAATAGCGGAAGAGAAGATTCACATGCAAGTACACTATCTTGGACATCTTTTATGATTGTGAGCCCTAATTAAAATATTATATGCCAAATTTGTTGACGTTGGAAAAGGAATAGAACGTAATGATTTATGTTTATTCATATTCACATAGAATATATATTGTCATGGATCCTATAACATAAGGGGCAATATCATTGCTGAATATCTTTGCCAGCCAAAAATTCCACACTAAGTAGAGATACTACATATGCATCCAAAAACCCTTAAACCCAAATCTTGTTTTGAAGACTCCATCATACCTACCTATGGATTGAGTAAGATCCTTCATGTAAATTGTCATCGGTGCAATAAGGTAATAAAAATTGCTTCTTGCTGTGTTGGATCATTTAGTGCAAGAGAAAATTAAGCGTTGTACGAACTTGTGACGGCAAAGTAATAAAGGCGACAGATTGCATAATGAAGGTTGCTGTCATATGGGGCAATATAACATGACATTCTTTTGCACTAAGAGATTGAGAATACAACCAAAAGGCGCATGACAACCTCTGCTTCCCTCTGCGAAGGGTCTATCTTTTACTTTTATGTATTTATTTTTATGCAAGAGTCAAAGTATTCTTTCCTATACCTTTTTATTTTCTATTTTTGCAAGCATAATGTGGTGAGGAAAGATCTAGGCACATATATCCAGTTGGATATGAGTGAGCATGGACTATTATTGTTGACATCACTATTGAGGTGAATACATTGGGAGGTAAAACTATAGGCTCCTATATTTCTATGTGTCCGGTTGAAACTATTTACTCATGGGTATGCGGTGAGTGTTAGCAACCATAGAAGATTATATGATGGTTGAGTATGTGGACTTGCCAAAAGTCTCCGATATGAGACCCTTCCTGAAAGATGATGAATTGTAGTTGCAAAGTTGACTGAGAACATAGTTTGTTGGTTTCAACAGAGTTTATCCTTTTACTTTGATGTTGTGATGAATTTTTACTTGTTCATGAGAAGTGATAGGATAAAAGTTATGTGAATAAAGTTCTATGATAAAGTTTGTGGTCGTTATAATAATAAGCAGGATGCTTCTATGTCCGTATTTTGTTTTTATTGACACCTCGCTCTCTAAGCATGTTCGCATGTTTTTATATCGGTTTTTTCACTTGAGGACAAGCGAGGTCTAAGCTTGACGGAGTTGATATGTCCATTTTGCATCATGTTTTCCTGCTATCATTTACAATGTTTTATGCATAATAATGCTTTATGGAGTAACTCTAATGCCTTTTCTCTCATAATATGGAAATTTTACGCAAAGTGGGAGAATTCTGGCGGTTAGAATTCTGGACCTGAAAAAGCTATGTTAGAATTACCTATTCCACACATCTCCAAAGAGCTGAAAATTTACGGAGAATTGTTTTGGAATATATAAAAAATACAAGAGAAAATAACTACCGGAGGGGGGGCCACCTAGTGAGCACAAGACACCATGGTGCGCTAGGCTCCCAAGCGCGCCGTGGTGGGATGTGCTCAGCCCAGCCCACCTCTGGTGCACATCTTCTGGTATATAGGTCATTTTGACCTATAAAAAATGTGGGGAGGACTTTCTGGACGAAGTGCCATCATTTCGATGTGGAACTTGGGAAGGAGCACTTTTTCCCTTTGGCGGAGCGATTCCGCGGAGATAACTTCCCTCCTAGAGGGGGAAACGAAGCCATCGTCATCACTAACAACCCTCTCATCTTTGCGAGGCCAATCTCCATCAACATCTTCAATGGCACCATCTCCTCTCAAACCCTAGTTCATCTCTTGTGTTTAATCTTTGTACCGGAACCTCAAATTGGTACCTGTGGATGTCTAGTAGTGTTGATTACATCTTCTAGTTGATTACTATATGGTTTATTTGGTGGAAGATTATATTTTCAGATACATTATGATATTTAATACCCCTCTTATCTTGAGCATGATTATCACTTGTGAATAATTACTTTCGTTCTTGAGGTCACGGGAGAAATCTTGTTGCAAGTAATCATGTGAACTTGATATGTGTTTGATATTTTGATGATATGTATGTTGTGATTCCCTTAGTGGTGTCATGCGAATGTTGACTACATGGCACTTCACCATACTTGGGCCTAATGGGATTCATTGTGGAGTAGTTATTAGATGATGGGTTGCTAGAGTGACAGAAGCTTAAGCCCTAGTTTATGCGATACTCCGTAACGGACCGATTTGGATCAAAATGTTTAATGCTATGGTTAGATTTTATCTTAATACTTTTCTTGTAGTTGTGGATGCTTGAGAGGGGGTTAATCATAAGTAGGAGGTTTGTTCAAGTAATAACAACACCTAAGCACCGGTCTACCCACATATCGAATTATCAAAGTAGCGAACACGAAACAAACTAACATGATGAAAATGACTAGATGAAATTCCCATGCACCCTCAAGAACGCTTTGCTTATTATAGGAGACCGTTTTGGCCTGTCCTTTGCCACAAAAGGATTGGGTTACCTTGCTGCACTTTATTTACCATTACCGTTACATATCCGTTACAGATCATCTTGCTATCAAACGACCTGTTACCGCTTATTTCAGTGCTTGCATAAATTACCTTGGTGAAAACCGCTTGTCATTTCCTTCTGCTCCTCGTTGGGTTCGACACTATTACTTATTGAAAGGAGCACGATTCACCCCCTATACTTGCGGGTCATCATCACGTCATAGTGATTCGAGTTCATCGAGTATCTCCTATGGGTGATGGAGCATACAGACTCGCCCGAGGCGAAAGTTAGGCGGAGGTGGTGGGCGTACATGTCGAAGGTCGAGCATCTGGATGATAACGAATCGATCGAGTATGGTGTGTCATTCGTGAGAGTGCAGTGGTAGTCGGAGCCAGAGGAGTATTCCTTCTCCCACCGTAAGTGGAGGTCTGATGGCGTGACGTCGTTTCCCCACCGTTCTCCATGGTTCCCTCGCCTCTCACTTTGTTCCAACGGCGACAGTATGGTTTAAGGTAAGCTTCGCAGTAACCTAAAATTCCATTTGCTCATGCTTACAATCAATGTGACGGCTAATGAAAATCATACGAATAAGTATTGGGTAGTACTCTGAGTCTCCGAGTACTACGCCAATCACCCTAAAATAGCTCTGGACCAAAAACAAAGTTGTGATAATGTGTACAAATAAAGAAAAATTGATTGGTGCTTATTTCAGAAAAGCGTACTCCCTAGAATAGTGCCAATATAAGATACTCCTATTTGATTAGAGGATTTGCTGCAACACTGAAACAAGTAAAGTGTCCCCTAAAAATATGTAAAGTGCAAGTGAAACACCGACATATTTAATATTCTGCAGCGGGTTGGCAAGAACTTGAGGAACCATCCGAGCATCTGTGCTTTTCCAAGCCACGTTTATGTTAAATATTGGTACCTTGCACTCTTCATATATGCTGGTTCCTTCCATACATTTGTGTAGTTCCACCAAAATATTGTTGAATAACCCTGTTTGCACAGATAATGAAAAAGTGTGGTTACATTATGGTGGCAGTAGTTGATGAAACATACACTAATAAATCAAAGAAACTTCATTTTCTTAATGGGAAAAGATTGCGATAGTATCACAGTATGCCATGCTACAAGGGAGAGATGGGCCCTGCGACGCCTCATATGGTAGGCCTCATACTGGAAATCGACCCAATTAACCCTGATACACCTTCTGCCAGTGATGAACATAAGTGTATAGCAGTAGTACAAGGAGGGGCCTTGAGACATTACAATCTCTATTTTCATGTAGTTCTACTAAAATTAAGCACCCCAGTTTGCAGAAACACTTAAACTTTAACAATGGGACTAGTTGATGAAACATATACTAACAAAGAGAAGCACTTTCTTTATCTCCATTGAAATGAAATGATAGAGCGGACAATAGCTCCATTATAACTGTATTATTACTTCATCTTATCAATGGCACTAGGGTCGAGTAGGCGGCAAGCAAGGTGTACCGTGCATCACAAGGTTGGAGTCTGGGGGTGCTTAGACTGGGATGCTAAAGCTGGCTCTTTCAGTCCCTATCTCCCCCTGATGTTTTGTTGGTAGCTTTTGGGTTGTAATCCAAACTTACTCGAGCTGGGGCTGCGTCCTCCTACCTGCCTAGCTTATGTGGTGAACATGCTTCCTGTTAGTAGTTAGTCTGTTCTAGTAGTAGTTGCATAACCGCCTCTTACACTGAGATGTTGTTATATAATGGTTCTCTATGGTTGGGATTCTTTAATGAAATGCCAAAACATTGCCTCAAATTAATAGTGCACTAGATTAAGGTGCAAAATAATAACATTACTGATTTATCATGGCAGTGCCAAAACAGTAGCACAAGAGTAGAGTCAAAATGCAGGATCTTTGGCAAACGGTCAGACCAAAAAGGAACATACCTCATGATGGGAACCATATCTACAGTCAACGTCGTCGTAGAAGGGATGATACCAGTCACCAACATGGATGATTCCATTCATGGGACCTTTTTGTGCAATTCACCTAAAATGAAGCCATGTTTGCATCATGCAGTTAGCAAGTACTTGGTCCCATGATCTAGCAGCTTCTTCTTCATTAGTTGCAATAAAATTGAGCAACATCAAGGTTGGTCGTGAAGCTCGTGGAATGTTCAACCATAATTTGATATCATTTTGTGCAATTCAACTAAGATCAAGCGTGAAATGTATATCTTTGTTTACACAAAAAGGTGGAAAGGAGGGTGACTAACAAGTGATGAAACATACATCAAATTAAAAGAAGCATGTTCCTTATCTGATTTGGAATCCTACAAGGAACGTAGCAATTTCTAAAGCAGCGGCATTGCCACATATTAGTGTGGGCATTTGGATTAACTATGACAACTGTTAAATACAACATTACTTTAATGGTGCCATTGCTTCATTTTACCAGCAACATTAGATTAAAAGCTCCTAAAGAGTTGGTATTCGGCCATGGGAGAGTAGGCTGACCAGGACGGTTGCATTTCTAATGAAAAGAAGCAACTTATCTTAATAGGAAATTTAGTGGGACATGAAAAACAGTGCCATTTATTCATATTACATGAGGAATTACATTGAAAACAACACTGGTTTAATGTGTCCTTACTATAATAGTGGGACAGCTACATTTTACCAGTGGAATTACATAAGAGGGACTCGGGTAACAAACATCCAAACAGAATATCTGGGTTGGTCCCATTTTTGTTTGGTATAGCCACCTTCTACTGTGTGAGGCCAGCAAATCTTGTGCTTGACACACTCTGTTGACCTATCCCCCAGTCCCCACTTTCTTTCCTTTTCAGCCAATAGATCGGTTTATATCGAGTTTGTATTGCGTTTCCCTTTATTTCCCTATTAGACAAAGAGACCAGTTGGATAGCCAGTCTCTCCTACTTTTTGCCCCCATTATTTCCTCTTTTGAACAAGTCCTAGATTTAGGTAACAAATCTCCACCACCCCCACCCCCTTTATTCCTATTTGAACCAAGTAGTACTAGATTCGATTGCATGAAGTAGTGCTACTAGATTCGACTACATGAAGTAGTTTTACCTCTTAACAATAAAAATTTAGGTGGCTTTCAAACAGCCAATCGATCCTATCTACGAGGGGGCCTGAGAAGTAGTAAAATATACAAATGTAGCGACGTGAGGAGCCGGGGCAGTAGAGCAAGACCAGTTTCAAAGGAAGTTATATCTAAGGGTCGCCGATATGTCACTAGGCGGGCGGCGGGAGACCGAATCTACCCACACTATGACAACGAGGGAGAAGGGGTTGGAGGCCCTCCCTAGACGGCCCTACTTGGGAGAGAACGGCAATGCACGTTGATCGGGACATGCCGACAGTGGGCCAAAGTCATCGCTGAGGACGACTGCATGGACATAGCACCTTCTCACCTTCCCCAGCGGAGGGGATCTGGCCGGATTTATGACCAGCCGTGAGAAGAGAGAGAGAATGTGGCCACCACTGTCGTGTTTAGATCTGGAGAGGCAAGAGAGTGTGAAGAGAGCAACATTAGCAAGCAAGAGCGGAGGCTCCTACCTATATAGTGGAGTAGTTTTCTTTTTTCTACCGGAGTCGGCTTGACCTTGTCAATGACTGTCGAGAAGTCTTCATGCACGTGCCTCGGAGGCGCAGTTGTCGTCAGTTTGATGTGTAGCAACAAAATAATATAAGAAAAAAAATTCCACATGACAAGAAACCATAACCTCACTTCCCTAAGGAGACAACATGAATCTACGTTGGAGCTCCATGGACTACGTCCCGACGGACAAACTAGACGAGGATCAAAGCTCAAATTAAAGACAAACTCGTACAAAAGGGGTCAATTGGTAGATGTCCTAATTAACATAGCCGACTTTACCTACATGGCCGCCGAGTAGTCTTCGTGCATGTGCCCCCAATGACCAGCGCCTTGGAGGAACACAGTTTTCACTGTTTAACCCTCACAGTGATCCGAAGCAGATGACACCTAATATTGCGAGATGACAAGAAACCTTAACCTAAGCGCCCCAAAGTAGATGGCAAGAATCTACACTAGAGTTCCATTGACTATGTGTAGACGAATGGCCTCAAGGAGGATCAGAGCTCGAAAGAGAAACTTGAAGAAGAAGCACTAACATCTGCGTGAGCTCTGAGCATGCTAGGACTAAAATCACTAACATAAACTAATAACCCGAGTGGAGGGACTCGATTGCCCTCCCCACCACCGACCGACAGAGTGGTGGGAAGAGGGGAGGGGTGAATCCACGGGCGGTGAAGCATGGATGGGAGAGGATGCCCTAGCCGCCTATGGTGACTGGAGTAGATTTGTATTTATACCAAAAATGGATTAAATTTTTATTTCTAATGTAATATACCTGGTGCTCCATTTTTTAGATTCCTCATCAGAAGTACAACCCTGTACAACACAACCTAGACGATATGTAGATGATTGCCAATCTAGCCATCAGCTGGAGGCTGGTCACATGCATGGACAAACTGATCTCCCGTGTCATGGAGGGATCATCCAGCCACCGACATGTGTACAACATTGCTCCAGTACTATCGCTCGTCTCTCTCTTTTTTAACTTAGCCGACTTGCGGGGACGAGGGAGTGTGCCTATGGTGAGTTCTCAATTCGGTGAGCGCCATGCCAGACCGACCGGCCGTCTGGGTTGCGACGCGAACGCTATGGGCGTGTTGTATACATGTGTACCACCATTTTCTTCTGGCTTTGCTCCATGGCACAATCCATTGTTACAAAATTATATTTAAAAGTCGAGGGCGCAGTAGTTCCTCCTAGTCGGTGCGACAGAGAGGCGAGAAGATGAGGAGTAGTGGATTCGACCGCTCGTTACTGCTGGATAGGTGCCCCCCTGTGATTTGACAGGCCATTTTCATTATTACTGCGGAGCTACGACTTTGGTGAGTGTCCCTGATCCCCTCCATGGTATACAGGTGCTAAGAACAAGTACTCTACAGTAAGACCTTTATAGCCCGCTTACATGACACTTTTGCTTATATGTCGAGGAGAGAGACATGGAAAATGGTGGGAGTAGGATCTTGTGCAAGACACTGGCTACTTACTCCTTGGAAAATGCAATAAATACTACAAATAAAGAGATAGAGATAAGTAAAAAGTACTCTTATAGCCAATCTTATAGCTAACCTTGTTGTATGAGTGACTATAAGTGATGACTATGTATGACATGCCAACATCACATAGCCTAACGCACCTGGACGGAGGAATTAGTTTCATGCATGCGAAGTAGGCAAAAAAATGTTCATTTATAGTTGTCTAAAATCTCCAAGGGCGCGACCGCGCGAGCGAGGAGATGGTCTTGGTAGGCGCGGCCATGATACGGCTGCTAGCAGCCGTTGGATCTGAGATCAAACGGTCGCATGCTAAGTTGTTGAAAATTAGCAGAACAACCCTCCAGGATAGGATAATACTCACCCATAGGTCTAGAATCACGCCATGCAACCATTCAATCTCAGATCCAAGGGCTCTCGGAAGGTCGTATCATGGGAGCATGGAAAGCATAATATCACTTGTAATTTTCCTGACGCTTGACATGCGAACATGCTCCTACTCATCCCCGACCGTCCTTTAACATTACGACAATTCACTCCTAGTCATCCCGTCCTTTCACATTACAACAGTTCCACTAATCCTAACCCTCATCGAAAATCCATGGCGTCCCAAATATCCATGATCGGCATTGAGGACAAGGTTAGAACCATCACCGTTGATGAGTTCAACATCATCTACACCCATTCTTCTGCGAGAGTGAAAGGATGCCTTGCTCGATTCAAATGTATGTTTTAAAATTTAGATGATGATATGTGGGTTGCTAGGCTAGATGTTGGGTACACCATAGTCTTGGGAAAAGAGAAGAAGAAGCACGTGTTGATCCAGGTTTGCGTGCATAACTTGGGCTTTACTACATATGCCATGCTGACATTAATTGAGAGGACTCTAAGAACTTCCTCGCAAACGGAAGAGTCAAATTCGTTAATGTATACTTTCATAACGACAAGGAAGTTCTGGGTCGGACGGGCCTCGTTGTAGGTCAGCCCTTCGACCTCTAGAAGAATAGGCTAGTGTCCGCCCGTCAGCCTTCAATGTTGATACTGGCAGGAGCCATGGTTGATCCTTCGTACGGTAAACTAATGAAACCTCACCACAAGTCTCATCTTTCATGGGAGTGGAACGAAATAGATAAAGACCACGTCCAGTACACTACAATGGATGTGCTTACCTTTGTGTCAATATCTGCAATGGTTGGATGAATAGCGAGAGCCTAGTGTGTGGTTCAAGCAAAGAAGTATCGGCCAAGAGGAAGAGGGACAAGGACAAAGTCGAGGATGTGGATGAGGAGTCTGAGTAAGGTGGCAGTGTCGTTGCTCAAGGTGGTTCTAATGCAGTGTCTACCAGATTAGTTACTTAGTTTAATTTCAGGGTGCTTAGTTTTATTTCAGGGGTTTGTTGTGCTGAGCCCCTAGCAGAACTATCTTATGTTCTTTCTCGTTACTTTAACTCTTCGGTACATACATAATGATGTTTCTTATAGTTCATCTTGTAGTTGGTAGTACTACCACTCATTTCTTCACATTATATATGTACTATATATATCATATGGCCAACATCATATAGCCAACAGTTGACTATACTATTAACCATGATCTAAGCATGCCACATATGCAAAACACTTAAATGAGATAAGTAATTGTAAAAAAACTTAAATGAGAGAAGTTTACCCAAAGCATGAAGGAGTTTAGTTGTCAAAGAATTAAATAGGTATGCTAATTTCTTTAATAGACTTTAGCACGCAATTAGGACCGAGAGTATATCAACCAGAGGGGGGTGAAGGGGAGATCCAGAATTTCTTCTCAAAGTTTAGAACTGATCCTAAACACAATAGCATAAATAAGGTTCAGTAAATATGAAGTCAATCAAGCATACTATTGAGGAACAAAGTCTTCGATGTAAGATGCAATAATGGTTCGAGCATAGTATATGACATGCTTGATGATAACGATGGTAATGCAATATGCCAACAGATATAATATCATGACAGAGAGCAAGAAATAAACTGTGATGGATAAATACGAGAAATAGCTAGAACGAGGCAATTGATCACAACACAGATGATGACGAGAACTAAGATAGTGTAACAAAATGAACAAGGTGCAACCCTGGGGGCATCGAACAATAACTGATGGAAATGACAGAAGAAATAAGAGCGAATGATATTCAACAGAGTATGAATGATCAGATAAACTATCGTCACCGAGCACGAATGAAAACTATTGAAAGTATTGAAGTGATGTAAATAGAACCAGTGATGCTCGATGGCGACAGAGAGATTTGTTAGACTAGTTAACCCTTTTGTAGAAGGGCTACGTCTGGTTGGAGGGGTTATGACTTAACATTGAAGATAAACTCTCTTCACCCTATTCTCCTTCAACTCGAAGCTGATCGGACTCCAGTTGATTTCACTCATGGTAGATAATTGTCGGCGATCTCCAAACCTTTGGTCGACCTTCACGAACCAGAATCACTCTTGGTTGCTGAAGATCTAGCTCAGTGAAGACAACAACTCTTCAACACTCAAGACGACACCTATCCGTCCAGAGAGTGCACACTCTCAAGAGTAATAGGTACAAGAACTCCAACTCAGAACTATTGTGATGCTAAACACGATTTTTCTCTGGGTGGATCTTAAACTCAAATCACTTGGAGAGGGGTTGCTCAAATCAATCTTCTTAGAAATCACAATTGGAGCAGCCAATAGATAATGTTGGAGCGGGGTGGCTATTTATAGCCACATCCTTCCCTGAAGGTAAATGACCAAATTGGACATGTAGAGCAGCCAATGGCCGAACGACACGAGTCCAACGGTCGGACATTTGAGCACGATGGTAACTTTACTTGCGAAGCAAGTAATGCTATCTCCTCAGTCCGAAAGATATCTCCTGCAGTACGAAGAACAATGTCTACTACTGCTAGGTAATCATTCGGAGCATAAAGTGATTTCGCTCGCATCTTTCATAGGTTTTGGGGTAAGCATCACAACAGATCTAAGCTTCGACAACCTATACCCCTCTTAATAATGCAGAGGTCCTATGACTCAATTGAATGAAAGAAGAATAACAAAATGAATACTATGACTTCACTTTGTCTTTGACTTCCATTCGCTGCAGTCAATTTCTTCGGACGACAATACTGAATCAAATGCTTTGCTTTAGCAGCAACCTTTGAGGGGCTAATTCCTTCACATCAATCTTCTTGTCTTCATGACTGCAATAGATATAGCTCATTCTTCTCTGCAGTGTAGATGTACTTCGGTGAAGTTCCTCAAACTTAGCACCGGGAGACAATATTCTCTTCGGTTCTGCATGGACTATTTCACTGTGTATGCACTAGCAAACAAATGAGTTCATACCTGTTTCTTTCAACAATCTCCAAAACACAGGTAGGCAGGTATTGCACCACCAATCTCCCCCTTTTTGGACGACTGTTGACAAAATAGATCACATCGAAGGATAGGTAATGAATGGAATGTAATGCAAAGGATAATGAAAGATGAGAGATAATTACGAAGATAAAACACGCTCCCCTAAAAATATGCATCAATTGAGTACGTAGTTAAATCGGAAGGAAGCAAGGTGAATCTTCGTATGAGTGTCATTGACATATGATTTCATTCTTGACATCTTTCAATGCACTTGACAGTGTCTGAGGTAATTTGTGTCACACAATATTCAAAATGAATTAGATATAATGAATTGCTTTGAAAAAAATTGTGACGAAGGATACGACATGAAGGTTTTTTCCTAACACAATCTGAATCCACATGAGATGTAAGTTTCCTGCAAGTTAGATGTTCGAGTAATAATAGAGTAAGATAAACTTGAGATTATTGCTAGGAGTGGATATGCTTCAGATGTGCTTTTCCTGCAACGAGGATGATATGAGGGATATATGCAAGGAAAAACACGTTTTCAGTCATATAGATAGCTTTCAAATCTCAAGAAATTTTAGACTGAGGCTGACTTTCTTTTCCTGCAAGGTCAGATAATGAAGGATAATAATCATACCATATCCAACCAATAGAAATATAGTTCATTTATCACTCAATGTATTCCCCCCTTTGTACCATTACTCAATGATTTCATGTCCTCCGTGTAGAACTTTTACTTTCCTTGCGCGATAGATAAATATCGAGGATAATCATTGCAAGGAAGAAACCTTTCGGTAGCACCTGCAAACAGATAGTTGGAAGCAAATAGTATTGCATAGGGGTTATTAACATTACATGGTGACCGAGTATTTCAACACCACAGATGATGCGTTAAGTCCATTAAGCAAATTGTTCGAGGAAAACCAAAATGTTCGACTACGAAAAGAAAATGGAGAATGAAAACACCATGTAAAAACCTCGTTCATCTATCACTCGATGTACTTCTCCCCCATTTTGTCAATAAGTGTCAAAAAGGAAAGAGAAAATATACGAGGAACTACTCACTCGAAGTGTCCTTAGAATCCGAATTAGCACTACTTGACGAATTAGAATTCGAAGAGCGAGGAATGGTCGAGGTAGAAGGAGGAGTGGTAGCATGGGCATCAGAGGAAATGTTGCGATGAGCATCAGGCTTGTAGATGAGTGTTCCAGTTGTGTCTTCACTTTCATCATCAGGTCTGACAAACAGCAAGTCCGTTGATGCATAAGACCGAGGGAGCCCATGAGTCTGCATTTGGATACGAGGGACAACGAATAATTCAAGGTATTCATATTCTTTCATGATGCCTTTGGCACCCGGCTGTTTGTGAGAATTATGTTGCCTCAAAATAGTCCAGGAGCGCTTATTTGCCTCCTTCTCATGCATAAGGGTTTGGCGAGCATAATTGAATCAAATTCAACTCAGTCATCAACTCTAGCTTTTCTTTTCGATCATGCTTGATGTGGCTTTCCTGAGCTTTTTGTGTGCGAATGCAAATATCCTACAGAGATGGACTTTCTTCACATGGGATTTCAACCCTCGCTTTCTTATCTTTCGGAGTGGTTTCAGATGGAGATACAACCCCAACAACATCAACAAGTGCCTTCCCTTTGCCAATGTCCTTCACCATACGGAGCATGTCATGAACTGGTGGCATGAAAACTTACAGAACATGAAGGCAAAAGAATTTTTCATCAATGAGCTGCTCAATTGCATACATGATCCATGGAGCATATGGCTTCAATGATTGGGGGATGTCAGCAGCACACGCCAAGTTACGAATGAATAGATCTGGAAAATCAAACTAAATTCCTTAAGAGATGGCCAGAAGAGCATTTCCCACGATGCCATTGATAGAATTTGGTATGTTGGCTGGCATGAGAGAATTGCGTAGAACATAAAACATCACATTGTTTTCATAGGCCAACTTCTTAGGATCATTCATATCCAACCAGCTTGGGGTCCATTAGCATGTGAAGTTGGGCTTCGGACACTTCCCAGTAGTGCAGTATGTGTTCTCGGTCTTTTTCAAACTCACACCAAGGAAGATTTAGCAAAACCAAGAACATATTTGTTGAGCATTTTATCTTTACCCTTCTCGTCATCCATTCGAGAATCCAGGTTGAGCTATATCCATGTTCTCTTGAGATGTACAAAGTGGCATAGAATTGATGGATTACCTCATGATTCCAGCCATGATTGAAATGAAGGAACCCTTTAGGAAAGAATGTTCAAAATGCTTGATGGCATTATGAAAGAAGGGTAATTCTTTGAGCTCAACAAAGTTCAATATCTTGTGATTGAAAATCTGATTCTTGCCGAATAAAATCCGAGCATAATGTACTACCTGTTCTTCTGTCCAAAACATGGGTGACAATGAAGTTCTCTCTCCTTCATATGGGCTAGTCCCAAAGAATGCTAGCTTCGAAAGTTGAAGCTGCTCATTGAATGCGGGACCATTTGGGCCATATTCAACAGGGAACATGGGAAATGTTTCCTGAAGATTTTTTAGATAGTCTTCATCACTGACTGCCATGGACCGACAATCATGAGGTGCTGACATTTCTTCATCAATTGGCTTGAGTGGAGCAAGGGGCCTTTTCAACATCTGTGGAGCAGATGGCATTGAAGCACTTGTCTGACCTTCTTTTTTCTTCGCTAGAACTCCTTCAGCGGCTTTCTACCTATCAGGCACTAGGGCCTTTTCTTTTGGTGCATTTTCAATAGAGGGAGGCACGACAACCTCCTTTGACGCTTGGTTCACGACTTCTTCTTTTCTGATTCCCTGGGGCACAACAGGTGGTACAACTTGTTCGTGAGCCATGGGATCTTCAGATCTCTTTTTCTTCCCCTTCTATCTACGAATCAGTATAAGTAGGGGAAGGATCAAACCCCATTTGGGTAGGGGCACCAGATAAGGTGATCAGGGTCGTATTTCCTTGGGAAGAATTTAGCTCCCCCTCAACTTTGTCATCTTCCTTGTTGGATCTGCTGGGCTGAACTTGCATTTCCTTTGAAGGCGATGAAACTGCCTTCTCAACCTCAAGCTCTTCATCAATTTTCTCTTCTGGGGCTTGTTGCTTCGGCAGGACATTTTCCTTGTCAGTCTTGTTCAGAAAGATATTCATAACATCAGTTTCTTGAGCCACTAAGGTAGGAATGATAACAACAGCAGGCTTGGCTTGTTGCATGATTCATCCTCGTGAAGAGGGGATGATGGTATCTGCAGCAGTGGAGCACTTGAATCGACAGGAGCATCAGTTGCAACATTTTTAATACAACGATCTTTGATTGCCTTTGATTTGCTGGCTCTTGCCTTTGCCTTTTCATGCTTCTCTTCCTTTATCCTCCGTGGAGCAAGATCTGCCTGGTGTTCAATCTCATCACTTCTTCGGTCACATAACTGAGATAGTTCCATCTTTAGCAACAAGTGCCACTCAAATTATCATTTCTCATGGCACTTAGAGCTTTTGTGAGCTCAACAATTTGCTTGTTTAGTTCCTTCCTTTCAGATTCAGTGTTGGCATCTCGTCTCATTTGCTTGAGGGTTTTCTTGTCCTCGACTTTTGGTTTATATTCTTGGTAATATTTCCCAGCCCAACAAAGTGTTTTGGTACCAGCTTGTTAACTTCTTCAGGAAGGCCCAAACTTCTCAAATCAATTGATTTTGCATCGTAGGCAGCACTTTCAATGATATCAATCATAAAATTGAAGTCATATTTATGTTCATCTGTGGAAGCACGAATGCTGGATTTGGCTTTCTTGACAGAAGGAGAAGCTCTCTCTTCGGGCAACAGCTTTCTCTCGGCAGATGGGGTAGCAGAACCCGAAGGGATATCAGATGGTTGCCAGGCAAACACATTGGTATTCGCCCGCAGGAAGGCAATGATCACACTTTCCTATTTGTCATCGAGGGTGGCGCTGATAGTGAAAGTACCATCAACGCTAGCCAGCCCTGTTGGGACTTTCTTCACTTGGGGTGTAGCAACTTTGAATCTCCTGCTGTTGGAACACTTCGGCACGTCATCAACGGGTGTCGTGCACTCGGTGGGGGCACGCTTCCTGAACTCTTTGCCAGAGTCCCTACAATCTCTCTTCTTTCCTTTACTTTCCTTGGCGGGACCTGTCACTGCCACTGTCTCTGCCGCGACCGCATCCCGGTATATCTTGTCCACGCAAATAATGTCACAGCCCTAGCATTGGCCTTGCTTGACATCGCATCATCATCTTGCATCATGTTTCAATTTCTCAGAAACTTGAAATGGGGACTGACCAAACCCTAGCACCAAATGAATTCAAATAGGCTCAAATAAAATCACTTCCAATAAACCCAAAGTGACTTCAGGAAAAGTCCATCATTTTTGAAATTGGTAAAAACCTCTGACAAAAATTGTTGCATATTTTCCCTAGGTCCTTTCGGGTTTTTGGATTAAATCATATGTATTTGAATTGGAGCATTTACTGGCTATAAATATTTTAAATGCTTCAATAATTCTGAAATCATTTGAGGGTTGTTAGTAAACATTTTAAAAGTGCCCACAAATTTTCTCAGGAGTTTTAAAAAAATGGATTAGTATGATTACTAAATCAAAAACAAAAAAGAAAAATAGAAAACATAAAGTAAAGAGAGAGAGAGGGAGAGTTACTTGGCCTTTCAGGCGGCGCAGCTTGCTGGCCCAGCCCAACTCCCCGCCTGCTGTCTTCTCCCTCATGCCAGTGGGCACGAGGGCGTGTGGCCGCCGCGCGCGCCCACGCTCTTGGCCACCTCCTGCTTCTGCCGACGCCCTGGACTGCTCCAGATGACGCCACGCGCCCCCCTGACCTCTCTCCCTCACACTCGCAGCTCCTCCCCTCCTCTGGCTCCCACCCCCTCTCATCCCGTGCGCACCAGAGGTCGCCACCGTTCTCTGCCGCGACCACCGGCCTCCCCACGCCTCACCGACACGCCCAGAAGCTCCGCCACTTATTCCTCGACCGCCTCACCTAGCCACGCCCCGCCGGAGGCCCACAAACGTCTTCACCGAGCTCATCTTTGACCTCCCGACGACAAGATCGCCTCCGCCGCCCCACTCGCTTTGGACCTCCTCCGAGTTCACCGTATGCATCGCTCCAATCTTTGTGAGGCCACGGTCCAAACCCCCCTTTCCTTCCCCTCGCTTGCATGCCGTAGCCGCTGCCTCGCCGACGACAGTAACCGCCGCCGCCTGAGCTCGTCGCCAGCACAGCTCCGGTGACCAAATGGTCGCCCCGGCAAGTCCAAACCTCTCCCCGCACCCCGTAGAGCCTCGCTAGTGCATCCGCTCGCCCGCTAGCACGCTACTGAGCAAAACCACCGACGCCTGAACTCCGGCGGCCGTAAAAGAGCTCGCTGCAGTCGGCTCAGGCCACCCCAGCTCCTCCCGTTCGCTCCATTAGATGCACCACATTGCCAGCTAGCTGTAGCTGCAAACCACAAGTAAAACGGTGCCATGTAGAGCATTCCCGAGCCGCCCCGTCATCTCTGTCGTCACCGGCGACGAGCCGTGGACCAGGTCCGGCGTGTGTGACCCCGTTTGACTGGGGTTTGACTTCCCCCTAACCCACTGACGTGTGGGCCAGGCCCCTGCTTAATTAAGCGACAGATTAATTAGCGTTAATTAACTTAGTTAGATAGGTTAGCCTCTGACATGTGGGCCCAGGCCTTAACTAAACTAGATTAGGTTTAGTTTAATTTTTAATTAAGCCTATTAGTTAATTGTGTCACTGACCTATGGACCCCACACGTCAGGTGTAACGCCCCGAACACACCAGCCGGTGGTCATTACTCCTGGCGGGATCTAGACTGGCCCCACAGATCAATACTAGTCTTTTCTGCGCACTTTGTCCTCACTCGTGTGCACGCTAGAGCAACTTCCCGGTCGGTCACCCATCCTGAAACTAGTCCAAGCTGAGCACGCTTAACTTTGGAGTTATGTCCGAATGGGCTCCCGGAAAAGAAGGAATTCCTTATTGATATGAGTAGTCTATCATCCCTAATAAGCCAGGCTATCACATACACCCCCACTCAGAGGAATCGACGTCCTCGTCGGGGCACAGGAATGTTCCCTCTTGGCACATACGTCTGTGCTTCCAGTCCAGTACATGTGCCATGTCGTGTGCCACGACGGGTCACAAACATCATGAACAACATGACCACGCACCTGTCCGCAACCATCCGTGTAACCGCGAGGGTCGGATCTCATACCAACTTGTAACACCCTTGATGCGGCTATATCTCCCACGTGTCGGAGCACGGCTTAGACGCATAACCGCATTGAAGGCAATGTCGCAAGAGGGGTAATCTTTACACATCCCATGTACTGAATAAGAAAGAGATACAAGGTTGGCTTACAATCGCCACTTCACACAATACATGAATAAAGCATTACAATATACAGATACAATCAAGGTCCGACTACGGAACCAAAATAAAGGAAGACTACCCCTAAAGCTACAGATCCCCGATCGCCCCAACTGGGTTCCACTACTGATCAACTAGAAACGGAAACAACATAACAAACACGATCTTCATCGAGCTCCTCCGTGAGCTCGGTTGCATCACCTGCATGGTATCATCGGCACCGGCAAACTGGGTTTGGAAGTAATCTGTGAGTCACGGGGACTCAGCAATCTCACACCCTCGCGATCAAGACTATTTAAGCTTATAGGTAGGGTAAAATTTATGAGGTGGAGCTGCAGCAAGCACTAGCATATATGGTGGCTAACTTACGCAAAAGAGATCAAGAAAGAGAAGGCAAAGCATGTTCGAGAACTAGAAGTGATCAAGAAGTGATCCTAGACTACTTACATTCAAGCATAACTCCAACACCGTGCTCACTTCCCGGACCCCGCCGAGAAGAGACCATCACGGCTACACACGCGGTTGATGCATTTTAATTAAGATAAGTTTCAGGTTTTCTACAACCGGACATTAACAAATTCCCATCTGCCCATAACCGTGGGCACGGCTTTCGAAAGTTCAAAACCCTACACGGGTGTCCCAACTTAGCCCATCACAAGCTCTCACGGTCAATGAAGGATATTCCTTCTCCCAGGAAGACCCGATCAGGCTGGGAATCCCGGTTACAAGACCAGCAAGACCACCCGCTGTGCCGACAAATCCCGATAGGAGCTGCACATATCTCGTTCTCAGGGCATACCAGATAAGCTAAGCGTACATGAGCCGACGTAAGCCAAGTTGCCAAGGGATGGCCCTGCACGGTGCTCTAGTTTGGACCAACACTCAGAGGAGCACTGGCCCAGGGGTTTGATATAAAGATGACCCTTGAGTCTGCAGAACCTAAGGGAAAAAGGCTTAGGTGGCACATGGTAAAACCAAGGTTGGGCCTTGCCGGAGGAGTTTTATTCAAAGCAAACTGTCAAGGGGTTCCCATTATAATCCGACCACGTAAGGAACGCAAAATCAAGGAACATAACACAAGTATGACGGAAACTACGGCGGCAAGAGTGGAACAAAACACCAGGCATAAGGGCGAGCCTTCCACCCTTTACCAAGTATATAGATGCATTAATTAAATAAGAGATATTGTGATATCCCAAACAAATATCCATGTTCCAACATAGAACAAACTCCAATCTTCACCTGCAACTACCAACGCTATAAGAGGGGCTGAGTAAAGTGGTAACATAGCCAAACAATGGTTTGCTAGGACAAGGAGGGTTAGAGGCTTGGCTTAACAATATGGGAGGCATGATATAGCAAGTGGTAGGTATTGCAGCATAGGCATAGCAATAGAGCGAGCATTTAGCAAGCAAAGATAGAAGTGATTTCGAGGGTATGGTCATCTTGCCTGCAAAGTTCTCCGAGAAGACGAAAACTTGATCCTCGAAAGCGTATTCAACGGGTACCTCGAACACGAACTCATCACCCAGCTCTACCCAAAGAAAGACACAAGCAAAGGGAACAAACATCAACCATGGCGCAATGCGCAAGCAACATGATGCAAAACAAGGCATGATATGCGGGATGTGATATGCAATGCATAAGCATGTTTCGAAAAGGAAAGATTGAACCAGGACTCAACTTGGAAAACCAATAGTTCCGCTGGAAAGAGGAGTTGATTTCGGTCGAAATTGATATAAAGATCACCGGAATCGGATGCACGGTTTGCAAATGGCAAGCAAAACAAATATGGCACCGATATGCGATTAACAGCACGAGGCCATCTAAATGCATCAAGAACAACAAGCTACTGCACTTTAACATAGCAACAAAATAGATGGCAGGGATCTACTCAAGATGCTTAACAAAAGATGAACACTGAGCTACGGCTAATTCACTCAATAGCAGTTTCAAACAAGCATGGCAAAAGTGCAAAAGATATCAGGTTACAGACTTAGTGAAAATAACATGTCAGGAATTTAACATCAAGAAGCAATGTTTAGAGCAAGATAACAACACACTACAGGAACATATCATGGCAAAGCAAGGCATGGCATTGTAACACCCTCGATGCGACTATAGCTCCCACGTGTCGAGGCATGACTTAGAGGCATAATCGCATTGAAGGCATATGTCGCAAGTTAGGCAATCTTCACAACATCCAATGTAATATAAATAATAATAAAGGGGAGATAACATAGTTGGCTTACACTCGCCACGTCAATCAAGCACATAAATAACATTACATCATCCAAACACTCATGGCCCGACTACGGCGCCAAAATAAAAGAGAACCCAACATGCGACACGGTCCCAATCACCCCCAACTGGGCACCACTACTGATCATCGGGAAAGGAAACATAGTAACGTTGAGAGTCTTCGTCGAACTCCCACTTGAGCTCAAGTGCGTCTCCTGGAGCGGAATCATCAGGCCCTGCATCTGGTGTAATAGTAATCTGTGAGCCACGGGGACTCAGCAATCTCGCACCCTCGGGATCAAGACTATTTAAGCTTATAGGTAAGGCAAGGTAAATATAAGGTGGAGCTGCAGCAAGCGACTAGCAAGTATGGTGGCTAACTTATTCGCAAAAGAGAGCGAGAAGAGGAGGCAAAGTGCAAGCGAGAAACTAGAGAGCAACCTGCGCAAACATTACTCCAACACCGTGTCCACTTCTCGGACTCCGCCGAGAAGAGGCCATCACGGTAACACACTCAGTTGATTCATTTTAATGAAGTTAAGGTTCAAGTTATCTACAACCGGACATTAACAAATTCCCATCTGCCCATAACCGCGGGCACGGCTTTCGAAAGTTCAATCCCTGCAGGGGAGTCCCAACTTAGCCCATGACAAGCTCTCACGGTCAACGAAGGAATAGACCTCCTCCCAAGATGTTCTGATCAGACACGGTATCTCGGTTACTCAAGACACTTCGACAGGTTAAAACAAGACCAGCAACACCGCCCGAATGTGCCGAAAAATCCCGATAGGAGCTGCACATATCTCGTTCTCAGGGCACACTCAGATAGGTCAAGCTATGAGTAAAACCAACGCTCGAGTTTCCCCGAGGTGGCCCCGCAGGCTGCCCGATTCGGACCAACACTCAGAGGGAACATAACACCGATATGACGGAAACTAGGACGGCAAGAGTGGAACAAAACACTAGGCGAGAGGCCGAGCCTTCGACCCTTTACCAAGTATATAGATGCATTAAGATAACAAGATAATATAATGATATCCCAACAAGTAAATAAAAGAATGTTCCAACAAGGAACGGCCTTCAATCTTCACCTGCAACTAACAACGCTATTAGAGGGGCTGAGCAAAGCGGTAACATAGCCAATCAACGGTTTGCTAGGACAAGGTGGGTTAGAGGTTTAACATGGCAATTTGGGAGGCTTGCAAGCAAGTGGTAGGCATCGTAGCATTGGCATAGCAAAAGAGCGAGCAAACTATCATAGCAAAGATAGTAATGATTTCGAGGGTATGATCATCTTGCCTGCACAGTTGTCAGAGCTGACTGGATCCTCGAAAGCAAACAAGGGTATGATCATCTCAACGGGCTCCTTGTTAGTGAACTCGTCTCCCGGCTCTACCCAAACAAGACAAACAAGAAAACAAGGATACAATCAACCACGTGCAAGGATCAAACAATAAGATGCAATGATGATATGCTATGCGGGATGCGATGCGGGTTGCAAAATGCAAGATATGACCGCAACTGCATGAACCTGGCCTCAAATTGGAAATCCAAGTGTTCCACTGGAAAGATGAGATGAAATCGCTTGAAAACGATATAAAGAACGCCGGAATCGGAGTTACGGTTTGGAAATGGCAAGCGATCCAAAAATGACACCGGTCTGCGATTTACAGCAAGTAGGCATCTAAATGCAATGAGATGAGCATGCTACAGCAACCAAACATGACAACAAAATACATGGCAGGGATGCACACAACATTCTTAACAAAAGTCTAGCACTGAGCTACGGCCAATTCATCCATTAACAGGTTCAAACAAGCATGGCAAAAATGCATATGGCAAACAGATCTCAGACTTAGTGAAATCAACACTTGTCTGGAATTTCAGATCAGGTAGCCCTCTTCGGAGCAACAAAACTACATGCTACAGGATCTGAACATGGCAAAGTAAAGCATGGCATGGAGCTACTCACGGAGCTTAATAAAAGTCCCTTAGTGATCTTGAGCCACAAGGGATCAGAAAATACAATTGCAAGCATGTGAACATAGCAAAAACATAATCAGTTTTCAGACTTAGTGAAAACTGGCACATGCTGAAATATAACTCAAATAGGCATGTTTACGAGCTCGATGCACTCACTATGGTGCAAGTCATGGCAAGACAAGCATGCACCCATCAAGAAGGCACAACAAGCAATCTAGACATGGCAAGAACAATAGCATAGCATGTACGGATCAACTACAACATCACCGGCAAAATTGCAAACAAGTTGACAATCGTCCTAGATTCACAAAGTAGCAAAAGTAGAGCTCGATTGACTCAAGCTAGGTTGCTCCATAATTGCAAACAAAGACATGGATGGATAGAGCACTACAATATTAACAAAACTCCCTTACTGATCATCCTCAAAAGAGGCACGGATCACTAGGAAACAACATGAACATATGGCATCATGAGATAAACAGATCAAGGACTTAGTGGATTTACTAAGTCTCTGAAAACAGAATTTGCAAGTGCACCACTTTGCAAGCTTGCACTAGTCACCACACTCATCACAAAAATACATGGGTTGCACCTCTAGAAAGATGACAAAACCCTTAACAAAACATATGTAGAGCATCAGGGCAGATCATGCACACATTTATCATGGTAAAAATGACAAAAGTGCTAAACGGAGTAGCAGATCTGACAATTAACTCAAGTAGCCCTCTTCTAACAGAATTTCGGGCCTCAAGATGAGCTCAAATGAAAATGATGCAATGGAATGAAATGATGTACTCTCTGAGATGAACATTTTGATATGCTATATGCATGAATGGGAGCTACGGATGCAAAGTTACGGAGCCGCGAACATGTGGACATGGACTGAAATTTCTGGGACTTAGTAGAAAAAATCAACCTCTCCGGGACAGATCTAGGGTTTGTACGGAAACCGAGGCACGGCCGGATCTCGCCGGAACAGTGCTCGCCGGCTCGGAGCTCGCCGGAGTTCATCTCGGACGTCGCCAGAGTGGAGAGGAGAGGTCGGGCCGGGGCCGGATCCGGCGGAGGAGGGAGGAGGAGGCGCCGGCCGCGGGCGGCGACCGGTGAGGCGGCGCGGCGAGCGAGGCCGGCCGGGCGGCGAGGCGTCAGCGCGGCGGTAGCGCGGCGCGAGGCGGCGGCAGCGCGGCGCGGGCCCGATTGGCGGCGGGGAGGGCCCGCGATGGGCCGCGGCGGGCTGGCGGAGGAGGCGGCACGGGAAGGCCACGTGGCAGCGCGGGAGAGGACGGCGGCGGTGTCCGGCGCGCGGAGATGATTTTTAGGGTTTCGGAGGTAGGAGGAAATCCGAAAATCAGGGGGTGTTTAAATAGGCATAGAGGGAGCTAGGAGAGTCCAAATGAGGTAAGGTTTTCGGCCACGTGATCGTGATCGAACGCTCTAGATGATGGAGAAGAGTTTGGTGGGTTTTGGGACAAATTGGAGGGGTGTTGGGCTGCAACACACATGAGGCCTTTTCGGTCCCTCGGTTAACCGTTGGAGTATCAAACGAAGTCCAAATGATACGAAACTTGACAGGCGGTCTACCGGTAGCAAACCAAGGCCGCATGGAAAGTCTCGGTCCAATCCGGAAATGTTTAATCCCCACACACGAAAGAAAGCTAGAAATGACCACCGGAGGAGAACGAAGCGCCGGAATGCAAAACGGACAACAGGGAAAATGCTCGAATGCATGAGATGAACACGTATGCAAATGCAATGCACATGATGACATGATATGAGATGCATGACAACGACAACAACACACGGAGACAAAACCCAAACCCGAGGGACTAAATATAACTTAACGCCGGAAACGACAAGAGTTGGAGTACAAATAGGGTGTTACAACACTCCACCACTACGACCGCGTACTCAGAACGGAGGTGATCCTCGCGTTCCCAGGTTGCTTCACGGTCGGAATGATGTGACCACTTGACTTTGAGAAATTTGATTGACTTGTTGCGAGTCTTGCGTTCAGTCTCTTCAAGAATAGCAACTGGGTGCTCACGATAGGAGAGATCTTCTTGGAGCTCAATGTCCTCGAAGTTGACGGTGCGGTCAGGAGTCTTGAAGCACTTTCAAAGCTGAGAGACATGGAACACGTCATGAACATTTGCAAAGTTTGAAGGAAGCTCGAGTTGATAGGCGAGGTCGCCTCTCTTGCTGACAATCTTGAAAGGTCCCACGTATCTCGGGGCAAGCTTCCCTTTGATACCAAAGCGACGAGTACCTTTCATAGAAGAGACACGGAGGTAAACATGATCTCCGATCTCGAAAGCCAAATCGCGGTGCTTACTATCATAGTAGCTTTTCTGGCGGGATTGGGCTACTTTGAGGTTATCACGAATGACTTTGCACATTTCTTCTGCTTCTGTGATTAAGTCATTACCCAAAAGATGATGTTCACCGGTTTCAGACCAGTTGAGAGGGGTGCGGCACTTCCTGCCATACATAATTTCAAATGGGGCCTTGCCCGAACTTGCTTGAAAACTGTTGTTGTAGGAGAATTCAGCATAAGGAAGACAATCCTCCCACTTCATGCCGAAGGAGATCACACAAGACCTGAGCATATCTTCAAGAATCTGGTTGACACACTCGACTTGACCGCTAGTTTGAGGATGGAAAGCTGTGCTGAAGCGGATGTTCGTGCCCATGGCCTTCTGAAAAGAATCCCAAAACTTCGAGGTAAAGATGCTGCCACGGTCTAAAGAGATCACTTGTGGAATACCATGCAGAGAGACAATACGAGAGGTATAGAGTTCCGCCAATTGAGCTGCAGTGATCGACTCTTTGATAGGCAGAAAGTGAGCCACTTTGGTGAGTTTGTCGATGACAACGAATATAGCATCATTGCCACGCTTGGACTTTGGAAACCCAGTCACGAAGTCCATTTCAATGTGGTCAAACTTCCATTCTGGAATGGCAAGAGGTTGGAGGAGACCAGCTGGCCTTTGGTGTTCTGCCTTCACTCTTCTGCAGACATCACATTCATTCACGAATTGAGCAATCTCGCGCTTCATTCGAGTCCACCAATAAGCTTGTTTGAGGTCCTGATACATCTTTGTGCTCCCAGGGTGGATGGAGAGGAGAGAATTGTGAGCCTCGTTCATGATCACTTTACGGAGGTCACCTTTGGGCACAACAATACGATCCTCGAAGAAGAGAGTGTCCTTGTCATCAAGGCGGTAGCACTTGTACTTAGACTGACTCTTGGCAATCCCAATCTTCACCTTTTTCACCATGGCATCAAGAAGCTGAGCTTGGCGAATCTGGTCTTCTAAGGTAGGAGAGACTTGAAGGTTGGCGAGGAAACCTTGAGGAACAACTTGCATATTAAGTTTGCGGAAAGCTTCACAAAGCTCGGGTTGATAAGGCTTGAGAATCAGACTGTTGCAGTAAGCTTTTCTGCTCAAAGCGTCAGCAATCACATTGGCCTTGCCTGGAGTATACTCAATACTCGGATTATACTCTTGAATCATTTCGACCCATCGAGTTTGCCTGAGGTTGAGATTAGGCTGAGTGAAGATGTACTTGAGACTTTTGTGATCAGTGAAAATGTCCACTTTTCTTCCCAATAGAAGATGTCTCCATGTCAAAAGAGCATGCACAACTGCCGCCAACTCGAGATCATGAGTGGGGTAGTTCTTCTCATTAGGCTTCAACTGGCGAGATGTATAAGCAACAACTTTCTTCTCTTGCATCAATACTGCACCAAGACCTTGGAGAGAGGCATCACAAAAGACCTCGTACGGCTTGGATTCATCAGGCGGAGTCAGAACTAGAGTAGTGATCAATTTCTCTTTCAAAGTGTTGAAAGCAATGTCACACTCCGGAGACCAAACGTACTTGACGTGCTTCTGAAGAAGATTTGAGAGAGGCTTCGCGATCTTAGAAAAGTTTTCAACGAATCTTCGGCAATAGATTGCGAGACCGAGGAAGCTACAGAGTTGCTTCACATTCTGAGGAGGTTCCCAATTCACAATTGCAGACACCTTCTCAGGATTCACGGCAATGCCCTTGGCAAAGATGATATGACCAAGATAAAGAACCTCATCGAGCCAAAATTCACACTTGGAGAACTTGGCGTAGAACTGATGTTCCCTGAGCTTATCGAGTACCAAATGCAAGTGCTTGGCATGATCTTCCTTGTTCTTCGAGAAAACCAGAATGTTGTCGAGATAGACCAAAACGAAGTCATTGGTGTAGGCGTTGAAGATGAAATTTATCATGCGAGAAAACGTCGGAGGAGCGTTGGCGAGACCAAAAGACATGACAGTGTATTCATATGAACCAAAGCTTGTCTTGAAAGCTGTCTTGGGAATATCTTGCTCACGAATGCGAATCTGGTGATAACCCATGCGGAGATCAAGCTTGGAGAATACTTGGGCACCTTTGAGTTGTTCGAAGAGCTCATTGATGTTGGGAAGTGGATATTTGTTCTTGATGGTCTTCTTGTTCACTGGATGGTAATCAACACAAAGTCGGTCCGTTCCATCCTTCTTCTTCACAAAAAGAACACCACAACCCCACGGAGAAGAACTAGGCCGGATGAGACCCATTTTCTCTTGAATATCGAGTTGCTTCTTCAGCTCCTTCAACTCTTCAGGTCCGAGCTTGTAAGGACGTTTGCACACAGGTTCCGTGCCAGGCTCAAGATCAATAACAAATTCAACTGGCCGGTGCGGAGGCATTCCCAGAAGCTCTTCTGGAAAGACGTCTTGATTTTCGCAAATGACTGGAATTTGAGAGATAGCATCCAATTCACCCTTCTCATTGAGAGAAAATAGACGGATAATATCATCACGAGCGGCAAAGACAATTACATCCTCAGACGAACGAGTCAATTGAATCTACCTGGCTGCACAATCAAGTTGAGCCTTGTGCTTAGAAAGCCAATCCATTTCGAGAATAAGATCAATATCCGAGTTACCAAGAACCATTGGGGAAGAAAGGAACTTGTAGTCGCCCAAGGTGATAGTAACATCTGGCACCTCCAGACTAACACTCAAACGTTTGCCAGGAGAAACGATATCCATTTGTTTACCCAAATGAGAAGAAACGAACTCATGCTTGGTAAAAAATGGCTTTGACATGAAACAATGCGATGCACCCGTGTCAAAAAGAACTCTTGCAGGAATATCATTAACTAGAAGGTTACCCATGATGACATCTGAGGAATCCTCTGCCTGAGCTGCATTCATCAAATTGACCTTGGCGTGCTTGGGGTTATGCTTGACCACAGCTGTACTTGCCGATCTGACAGGAGGAGGAGGAGGAAGACGCCTCTGGTTGAAACACTTGTTGGCATAGTGACCCTTCTGTTGGCACTTGTTGCACGTAACCTCTGAAAGCAGATGGTGATGCGGAGCACTCGATCTTGGAGGTTGAGACGAAGTCTTGTTCTGAAAGCCAGGGTTGGGTGGGTGGGAAGAATCACTGCCACCTTTGCTCGTCTGTTGATACGACTGACGGAACGGAGGAGGAGGAAGCCAAAACTTCTGCTGCTTGGCCAATTGAGTAGAGGAAGAAGGAGTAGCATCTCTGACTCGCTTCTTGGAAGCATCACACTTCAACTGAGCAGCCTCTTGCTTTAGTGCCATGTTGTAGAACTCATCATATCTCAAGGACTCGAAGAGAACAAGAGCGAGCTGGATATCTTCTCTCAGCCCACCCCTGAACTGGTATATCATGCTCTTCTCATCAGGGACGTCCTGCTTGGCAAAGTGGGCGAGCTTCTGGAACAACTTGTTGTAGTCATAGACAGACAAAGAGCCTTGCTTCAGATTGCGGAATTCCTCACGCTTGCTTTCAACCACGCTCTGAGGAATATGATGAGCTCGGAAATCTCGACGGAAATCATCCCAAGTGATAACACGTCGACCTCTGGAGTCCTTGTACTGCTAGAACCATTCTACAACTTGATCTTTGAGTTGGAAGGAAGCGAACTTGACAAAGTCCTCAGGCCTGACGTTACTGCACTCGAAATGCTTGCACAGATCCACAAGCCAATCGTCAGCATCGGTTGCCTCAACACAATTGCTGAAAGTCTTTGGCCCGTTAGCAAGGAACTGGTTGAGTGTAGCAAAGTGATTCTGATTGCTGCCTTGATTCCCTTGACTGCCTTGGTTGCGCTCTTGAAGAATTTGCATGATCAACTATGTGTTTGCATTGGTTGCGGCCATCACAGCTTGCCATGCCTCCGGAGGAGGTGCAGGTGGTGGCGGATCAGGATTCGGAGTCGTGCGCGTTGGAGGAGCCATCCTGAAGAGGTTGACCACCATTAGCACATTGATAGACAAATATTGAAGCTGAATCCAACGAAATGAAAATTGCAACATATAGTCTTCACATCCGAACAAAATGAACGAATGCATTCCTCTTGAAATGGTCACATATCCATAAATTGAGAAGCCACATAGAATTAAGGTAGAGAAATAAATCAACAAGCTACGGATCAAGAACGAATAATCGGTAAGAAATCCCAATCTCAAACCAATATCCGTGGAAGAAGAACTAGAGCTACAAGAATTCCCACCTATGAAACTCCCGAACCTTTCCGGTTATGCAATCAGGTGTTGGGGATACAGGGGAAGCATAATATCTCACCCAAACTAGCAAATCCTACATCCAGCTGTATCCATCCTTCAACACATAACCAAGAAACCTTCGGAAACCATCTACCTCAACCTTCGAAAAACATCCGTTATACAAGTTATGGCGATACTCCCGAACTCCCGCCCCAGTACTGGGTGGCGTTGAGGTTATCTCACCAACGAACTACATAAAAGAGATTTTCGATGTCGGCGTACTAAACTCAGGTATTCCAGAACTGCAACGATAAAATTATGATGACAACACCTCAGAGCTCAACTCCCCGAGACACTTCCACTAAACCCCTGACAAGAGACACCAAGACAATGTTCTCATCATAAAACCATCGGAACGATTCTAAGATACCCGCGTGATCCTAAATTTTTTTTGTGAAATTTGAGAAGAGAAGAGTCAAAACTCTACGTCAGATGCCTTACCAGAGCGATGAGGAGACTGGGAAGTAAAAAAGAATTCCTAAACTCTCCGATATATAATTCCTAAAGACTCAAAACATTTTTCTAGACACAACTCGGCCGCTAATAAGGATCAAGCAATGGGGCTCCTAAGGTCGGGGAAGTCTCTGATTACCAACTTGTAACACCCTCGATGCGACTATAGCTCCCACGAGTCGAGGCACGACTTAGAGGCATAATAGCATTCAAGGCATATGTCGCAAGTTAGGCAATCTTCACAACATCCCATGTAATATAAATAATAATAAAGGGGAGATAACATAGTTGGCTTACACTCGCCACGTCAATCAAGCACATAAATAACATTACATCATCCAAACACTCATGGCCCGTCTACGGCGCCAAAATAAAAGAGAACCCAACATGCGACACGGTCCCAATCACCCCCAACTGGGCACCACTACTGATCATCGGGAAAGGAAACATAGTAACGTTGAGAGTCTTCATCGAACTCCCACTTGAGATCAAGTGCGTCTCCTGGAGCGGAATCATCAGGCCCTGCATCTGGTGTAATAGTAATCTATGAGCCACGGGGACTCAGCAATCTCGCACCCTCGCGATCAAGACTATTTAAGCTTATAGGTAAGGCAAGGTAAATATAAGGTGGAGCTGCAGCAAGCGACTAGCAAGTATGGTGGCTAACTTATTCGCAAAAGAGAGCGAGAAGAGGAGGAAAAGCACAAGCGAGAAACTAGAGAGCAACCTGCGCAAACATTACTCCAACACCGTGTCCACTTCCCAGACTCCGCCGAGAAGAGGCCATCACGGTAACACACTCAGTCGATTCATTTTAATTAAGTTAAGGTTCAAGTTATCTACAACCGAACATTAACAAATTCCCATCTGCCCATAACCGCATGCACGGCTTTCGAAAGTTCAATCCCTGCAGGGGAGTCCCAACTTAGCCCATGACAAGCTCTCACGGTCAACGAAGGAATAGACCTCCTCCCAAGACGTTTCGATCAGACTCAGTATCTCGGTTACTCAAGACACTTCGACAGGTTAAAACAAGACCAGCAACACCGCCCAAATGTGCCGACAAATCCCGATAGGAGCTGCACATATCTCGTTCTCAGGGCACACTCAGATAGGTCAAGCTACGAGTAAAACCAACCCTCGAGTTTCCCCGAGGTGGCCCCGCGGGCTGCCCGGTTCGGACCAACACTCACAGGGAGCACTGGCCCGGGGGGTAAAACAAGATGACCCTTGGGCTCCGGTAACCCAAGGGAAAAAGAGGCTAGGTGGCAAATGGTAAAACCAAGGTTGGGCATTGCTGGAAAAGCTTTAATCAAGGCGAACTATCAAGGGGTTCCCATTATAACCCAACCACGTAAGGAACGCAAAATCCGGGAACATGACACCAATATGACGGAAACTAGGACGGCAAGAGTGGAACAAAACACTAGGCGAGAGGCTGAGCCTTCCACCCTTTACCAAGTATATAGATGCATTAAGATAACAAGATAATATAATGATATCCCAACAAGTAAATTAAAGAATGTTCCAACAAGGAACGGCCTTCAATCTGCACCTGCAACTAACAACGCTATATGAGGGGCTGAGCAAAGCGGTAACATAGCCAATCAACTGTTTGCTAGGACAAGGTGGGTTAGAGGTTTGACATGGCAATTTGGGAGGCTTGCAAGCAAGTGGTAGGCATCGTTGCATTGGCATAGCAAAAGAGCGATCAAACTAGCATAGCAAAGATAGTAGTGATTTCGAGGGTATGATCATCTTGCCTGCACAGTTGTCAGAGTTGATTGGATCCTCGAAAGCAAACTCAACGGCCTCCTCATTAGCGAACTCGTCTCCCGGCTCTACCCAAACAAGACAAACAAGTAAACAAGGATACAATCAACCACGTGCAAGGATCAAACAATAAGATGCAATGATGATATGCTATGCGGGATGCGATGCGGGTTGCAAAATGGAAGATATGACCGCAAATGCATGAACCTGGCCTCAACATGGAAATCCAAGTGTGCCACCGGAAAAAGATGAGATGAAATCGCTTGAAAACGATATAAAGAACGCCGGAATCGGAGTTACGGTTTGGAAATGGCAAGCGATCCAAAAATGACACCGGTCTGCGATTTACAGCAAGTAGGCATCTAAATGCAATGAGATGAGCATGCTACAGCAACCAAACATGACAACAAAATACATGGCAGGGATGCACACAAGATTCTTACCAAAAGTCTAGCACTGAGCTACGGCCAATTCATCCATTAACAGGTTCAAACAAGCATGGCAAAAATGCATATGGCAAACAGATCTCAGACTTAGTGAAATCAACACTTGTCTGGAATTTCAGATCAGGTAGCCCTCTTCGGAGCAACAAAACTACATGCTACAGGATCTGAACATGGCAAAGTAAAGCATGGCATGGAGCTACTCACGGAGCTTAACAAAAGTCCCTTAGTGACCTTGAGCCAAAAGGGATCAGAAAATACAATTGCAAGCATGTGAACATAGCAAAAACATAATCAGTTTTCAGACTTAGTGAAAAGTGGCACATGCTGAAATATAACTCAAGTAGGCATGTTTACGAGCTCGATGCACTCACTACGGTGCAAGTCATGGCAAGACAAGCATGCACCCATCAAGAAGGCACAACAAGCAATCTAGACATGGCAAGAACAATAGCATAGCATGCACGGATCAACTACAACATCACTGGCAAAATTGCAAACAAGTTGACAATCTGCCCAGATTCACAAAGTAGCAAAAGTAGAGCTCGATTGACTCAAGCTAGGTTGCTCCATAATTGCAAAAAAAGACATGGATGGATAGAGCACTACAATATTAACAAAACTCCCTTACTGATCATCCTCAAAAGAGGCATGGATCACTAGGAAACAACATGAACATATGGCATCATGAGATAAACAAATCAAGGACTTAGTGGAATTACTAAGTCTCTGAAAACAGAATTTGCAAGTGCACCACATTGCAAGCTTGCACTAGTCACCACACTCATCACAAAAATACATGTGTTGCACCTCTGGAAAGATGACAAAACTCTTAACAAAACATATGTAGAGCATCAGGGCATATCATGCACACATTAATCATGGCAAAAATGACAAGTGCTAAACGGGGTAGCAGATCTGACAATTAACTCAAGTAGCCATCTTCTAATAGCATTTCGGGCATCAAGATGAGCTCAAATGAAAATGATGCAATGGAATGAAATGATGTACTCTCTGAGATGAACATTTTGATATAATATATGCATGATTCAGAGCTACGGATGCAAAGTTACAGAGCCGCGAACATGTGCACATGGACTGAAATTTCTAGGACTTAGTGGAAAAAATCAACCTCTCCGGGACAGATCTAGGGTTTGCACGGAAACCGAGGCACGGCCGGATCTCGCCGGAACAATGCTCGCCGGCTCGGAGCTCGCCGGAGTTTGTCGTGGACGTCGCCGGAGTGGAGAGGAGAGGCCGGGCCGGGGCCAGATCCGGCGGAGGAGGGAGGAGGCGGCGCTGGGCGCGGGCGGCGGCTGGTGAGGCGGCGCGGCGAGCGAGGCCGGCCGGGCAGCGAGGCGTCAGCGCGGCAGCGGCGGCGGCTGGCGGCGCGAGGCGGCTGCAGCGCGGGAGGCGGCGGCAGCGCGGCGCGGGCCTGAGTGGCGGCGGGGAGGGCCCGCGATGGGCCGCGGAGGTCTGGCGGAGGAGGCGGCACGGGGAGGCCATGTGGCAGCGCGGGAGAGGACGGCGGCGGTGTCCGGTGCGCACAGATGATTTTTAGGGTTTCGGAGGTAGGAGGAGATCCGAAAATCGGGGGGTGTTTAAATAGGCATAGAGGGAGCTAGGAGAGTCCAAATGAGGTGCGGTTTTCGGCCACACGATCGTGATCGAACGTTCTAGATGATGGAGCAGAGTTTGGTGGGTTTTGGGCCAAATTGGAGGGGTGTTGGGCTGCAACACACATGAGGCCTTTTCGGTCCCTCGGTTAACCGTTGGAGTATCAAACGAAGTCCAAATGATACGAAACTTGACAGGCGGTCTACCGGTAGCAAACCAAGGCCGCTTGGCAAGTCTCGGTCCAATCAGGAAATGTTTAATCCCCACACACGAAAGAAAGCTAGAAATGACCACCGGAGGAGAACGAAGCGCTAGAATGCAAAACGGACAACGGGGAAAATGCTCGAATGCATGAGATGAACACGTATGCAAATGAAATGCACATGATGACATGATATGTGATGCATGACAACGACAACAACACACAGAGACAAAACCCGAACCCGAGGAACTAAATATAACTTAACGCCGGAAATGGCAAGAGTTGGAGTACAAATAGGGAAAGTTACATCCGGGGTGTTACAGGCATGAAGCTACTCAAAGCATATAACAAAAGTTCCTTACTGACCATAAGCCAAAAGGGATCAGAAAATACAATGGCAACCATGTGAACATAGCAATTATTGTTAACAGATTCAGACTTAGTAGAATACTAGAACATGGCAAAACAGATATTAAGTAGAAAACTCGATGCACTCACCACAAGGCATGGCGTGACAAACTAAGCATACAACCAGCAAGTAGACATGGCATAGAATCTAAACATGGCAAGAACCAACTCATAGCATGCATGGATCAACTACAACAACCTTGGCAAAATTGAATAACATGTAAACAATCTGCCAGGAACATTTTATAGCAAAAGTAGAGCTCGATTGAGTCAAGCTAGGGTGCTCCATAAATGCAAACAAAGACATGGATGGATAGAGCACAACAATATCTACAAAACATCCTTACTGATCATGCTCAAAAGAGGCATGGATCACTCTGTATCAGCAAGAATACATGGCATAAAAATATTAACAGGGCAAAGACTTAGAAGAATTCTAACTCCCTGAAATCAGCAACATTACGAGAGCTACTTTGCATGCTTGTTCTAGTCACCACAAATATCACAAAAATACATGGCATACACCCCCGTAAAGATGGCATGGCATACTTCAAAACTCATGTAGGGCTCAAGTTCATAGGAGGCGCACATTAATCGTGGCAAAAATGACAAATGTCCAATTACTGAAAAGAATCTGAAACTAACATCACATAGCACTCTTGCAAAAACATTTAGGGCATCAAGATGAACTCAAATGAACATGGTAAAATGGAATGAAATGAAGTACTCGTCGAGACGAACAATTTGACATGCTACACACCCAAAATGGATCCACGGGTGCAGAGTTATGACATGATGGATATGGCATGAAAATATGCAGATCTGGAGACTTAGCCGAAATTATACCTCCGCAAAAGTCAACGCGGCACGGAGCGGTTCCGGGACGGGGTAGATCGGGACGAGGGGAGGCGTTTGGTTCGCGAACCGGTGGATCTGGTCCCGATCCACGGGACCTCGCCGGAGACGACGGAGATGGCCGGACTGGTGGCCGTTGACAGCGCGTGGTGGAGGGCGAGGCGCGACGACTGGACGGAGGACGGCGGCATGCTCGCCGCCATTGCCTCGGCGCGGCGGGGGAACGGCGGCTGGAGGCGCGGGCTTGCGCAGCGGTGCAAACCACGGTGTGGCTCGCCGGCGGGAGGGCTTGGCGGTGGGGCGACGAAATCCAGCGACGACGACGACAAGCCTGGGCGGCGGCGGAAGGAGCCGCGGGATCGGGCGCGGGGAACGGCGGGTGAGCGGTGGCGCGGAGACGGGCCGCGCGGGAGAGGAGACAGAGGCGGCGACACATGGCGCGGTGGGATTGGCCGGCGGCGGCGCTGTGTTGACGTGTCGCCTCCTGATTGGTGGTGGTGAGGTGGCCGGCGGCGCAGACATGTCCGGAGTGGGAAGAAATGTCCGGCGACGGCGGGGAAGGTTAGGGTAGGGTTTCGTCCGCGAAATTTTGGAGGGGATCACATATTTATAGGTAGAGGGAGCTAGGAGAGTCCAAATGAGGTGCGGTTTTCGGCCACTTTGGAGGGGTGTTGGGCTGCAACACACATGAGGCCTTTTCGGTTCCTCGGATAACCGTTGGAGTATCAAACGAAGTCCAAATGGCACGAAACTTGACAGGCGGTCTACCGGTAGTAAACCAAGGCTGCTTGGCAAGTCTAGGTCCAATCCGAGAACGTTTAACACCCGCACATGAAAAGAGGCAAAAGGAGGCACCGGAGGACATAGGAGCGCTGGATTGCAAAACGGACAACGGGGAAAATGCTCGGATGCATGAAACAAACATGTATGCAAATGCGATGCACATGATTATATGATATGAAATGCTTGACATGCAAGGAAATGACAAGGCAACAACATCGAAAAACTGGAAGACACCTGGCACATCGGTCTCGAGGTGTTACATCAGGTTTGACCTGGACGGCGCCTGTTGACCTGCTGAGGTTAGCATGACATAATGCTGACGCAGTAATCCTTTTCTGGAATTTAAATAAATCTTAAATGATTTGTTATTTCAGAAAATGTCCAAAACTTCTAAAATTCATAGGAATTCAACCATAACTCAGAATGAAATAAGTTATATATGAAAAAATTTCAAAAAAATCCAATCTATCCATTTGTGGCATTTTCATGCATGTTAGAACAACTTATAGATGCTGAATTGGACAAATCAATAAATGGCATATGAAATGCTTTACATGGAGTTTGAATTTGAACCTTTGGTTCAAACCAACTTCATTTAATCTGGTTGCTAGATGCATTAGCCCAAATACCAGCATGTTGCCATGTCATGATCATACATCATATTGTTGCATTGCATTGATTGTGTTCTTCCTTGTTTGCTGGTATTTGTCCCCTCTCGATAGACATGGTTCCGACGATGTGATCGATGACACTGATGAAGAATTATGCTATCTTCAGAAGTGCCGGGCAAGCAAAAGGTACCCCTTGTTCATTCCGATACAATCCCACTCTCTCGCTCTTGCTCTCTTTTACTGCATTAGGACAACAATGATCCAATTGTTACATGCACCGGTAGTTTAACCCCTTTCCTCTGCATGACCTGTCATTGCCATAGTAAATAGATGGAACCCACTAGCATGAGTAGGAATTGTTTGACCCCTGATGTGCCTACTCATACATGCTTGTTGTCATGCCTACTACTGCTTAGAGTTGAGTCAGGTCTAATTCATCGGGAATGAATTGAAACGTGGTGAACATGTCCTACCGTTGAGAGTTAAGTGTGTGAACACGATTTGGTAAAGGTAGCGGTGAGAGGCCATGTAGGAGTACATGGTGGGTTGTCTCATTGCAGCCGTTCTCAGGAACTGAGTTCTATGTTTGTGATCCATGAATAGTTACTACCACACATTGGGTTCCGGTAACTCGGCCCCTCTTGGCTTATTAATCAACTCGATCTCTGTCCAGGAGTTGCAACGAGTTTCTGGTGTTCGTAGGTAGTGTTAGTAGTCTACCAAGTGGCACCCGGTACAGGTGGGCTTGGGACAGACTAGGCACAGTGGCACGGTGTACCAAGTGGCACCCGGATGGTGGGCTTGGGAACCCTGCACACATCGTTTGGGGCCGTGAGCGACACCCCGACCGGATCTCCTTGCAGATGGAACCCGAATAGGCAATAAACCTAGACGAGAGACTTGTGTGGTTAGTTAGGTCGTGGCCGACACCCTCGCTTGTCTTCCGCTTGAAGGTTGCCGAGGTACACGACGTGTACATGGTGGTAAGTGGAGAGAGCGTGTGTGACGAAGTACACCCCTGCAGGGCTATCATTATCTATTCGAATAGCCGGATTCCTCGGGTATGGAAACTTGGACCCCTTGCATCATTCATAGACAAGTGAAAGTGGATACTCTAAAATGCGCAAGATAAGCGTGAGTGCAATGGATGGTGTTCTTGTAGGGAGACGGGAGCGGGTCCATAGCAGTGTATTGATATGGTGAATATGTGGACTCGTGTGTGCCACCTCAAAGAGTTATTTGCAGTAGTAGTTCAGCTTAGCCACTGACTCAAAGCTGGCTTGCTGCAGTTAGACTCCACCACCCCCTTTGTTGGTACCAATGCATATGTAGTTAGTTCTGATGTAAGTCTTGCTGGGTACATTTGTACTCACGTTTTCTTAATTTATGTTTTGCAGAGAGACTTCAGTCTCGCTAGTAGTTCCACATGGACTTCGATGTTTAGCTTGATACCTCAGCTACGATCTTGTGCCCTCGGCAGGATCTAGTAGATAGTCAGGCTTCTCAGCCTTTTTCATTTGTAGAAGTCTGTACTCAGACATGTTAAGCTTCCGCATGTGCTTTGACTTGTATGCTCTGAATGTTGGGTCATGAGACCCATGTTTGTATTATCTGGCTCTTCGGAGCCTAATGAATAAATACTTGAGTCGTAGAGTTATGATGTGATGCCATGTTGTATTTACACATATCGAGCATATTGGGTGTATGATTGAAATGCTTGGTATGTGTGGGATCCGACAACCTAGTTGTTCATCCTTGGTAGGCTCTCTTATGGGGAAATGTAGTCTTGTGCTTCCATGAGCCAGAGTAGTCCTCAATAGCCCGGTTCACCGGAGTCCTGCTAGCCCAGCACTACTGCTCCGGAACACTTAGACTGGCCGGCATGTGATTCACTTCGTTCCTGTGTCTGTCCCTTTGGCGAAATGTCATGCGGTGACATCCCGAGTCCTGCTAGCCTGCTACAGCCCAAGTTCCCGGAGTCCTGTTAGCCCAGTTGCTACAGCCCGGATTCACACGCTGCTGACCGACATGCTCGATGTTGAATCATGTATTCCTGTCCCTGTAAGTTAGTGCCACTTTGGGTTCACGACTAGTCATGTCGGCCCAGGTTCTCTGTCATATGGATGCTAGCGACACTATCATATACGTGAGCCAAAAGGCGCAAACGGTCCCGGGCCATGGTAAGGCGACACCCGTAGGGATACCGTGCGTGAGGCCACAAAGTGATATGAGGTGTTACAGGCTAGATTAGTGTGACTTAGAATCAGGGTCCTGGCAGCTTTGGTATCAGAGCCTGACTTCCTCTAGGATTACCAAGCCAAACTGGCCGAAGTTGTGTCTAGAAATGCTTTAGTTATGTAAGGGAATTGATTGTGGATGGGAACGTAATGCTCTTTTTACTCCTTTACCTTTTGCCCTTCTGCTCTGACTCAACCTCTTCTTTTCTACGGGGATTAAAGACTAGGATTCTCATCTTTCTATCAGGATCACGTGTTACTAATCCGTAGGCTTATAGGATTGTTGGTTTCAAGCCTTAGTTCAGTCCCTACTACTTCCATATGTTCATAGTTGGCCTCAGAACCTTTATATTGTGATGTTGAGTGGTTATGCCACCATTTTGCAGGATGTCTAAAGTATTTTTGAGCATTTATAGCCGTTATGCTATCCGAGTCATCCCAGGTTTCTAAATAGTCTGATGCATTTGCAAATCCCTTCTTTCCGTTCCCGATGTTCCTTTGGGCTAGATTAACCACACTAACCAGTGTGTTGAGCTACTTCATTGCCTCGATATATATGTTGGAACTATTTTTGTGACACTAGGGTATCTTAGAGTACCACCCAGTAATCTAGCAATGCTTTGTATCCCCAGTGTGATGATTCTGGCCATTATTCTCGAAAGCATCCCGTGATGCTACTTAGTAGTAGGTATTCTACTCCTGGCTTTTTGAGCCCAAAATTCACCCTAGTTACTTCATGTTGATAGTGTTTGCTAGTTCCTTTAGGATATTAGTAACCTTTGCGATAGTCCTCAAGGTCCGTGGTAAATCCTTCTTCCAATACCATGAACTATTTATGGCAGAAGTTCCTTGTTGAACCAACACATCACAATAAGTGTGCTCTTAATGAGTTCTCCATTTTGCATTGTGAATATGCTAGTTCTACCTTTTTGCATGGGTTATCCGGAAGAAATGTTTCGCTTTGCTTGACATACTAATCTATGCATCCACAACTCAAAAAGATATATGTTCCTTGAGTTGTTACTCTTCACTTGTATTCCGACCGTTGTCTATCAATCGATAGTCTAGAGTATGTTTGCATTCGTTGATCGATGCCTATTATTCAGAATGACTAGGAAAACAAACTCCAATACCTCATCCATATCCAGGATTGGGTCAAAGTAGTTGTACTCCGCAGATCAAATTGCAAATCCAGCTTTTGATTTTGTTCTACCCTTAAGTATTACCCCCTTTATGCCAGGATTGCCATGAGAATTGCAACATCTCTCATGAATTATTGACATAGTGATCTTTCTCTCCATCATTATTCATTCCTCAGTCCCGGGTTGTTGTAACAGGAATGCTGACAAGTGAACTGTGATGTGTGAAATCAATACTCCTAGCAACCTCGTTGCTTGCTAGTTAATGGACAATAATCTCATTTCTAGCGTGTTTATTACTGAATCACCATCCTAGGACTGATCGTGCTACATAGCCCATTTCTGTTGGTGCACTCTTCAATCGATGAGTTCGAATTTTGTCAAAACCCTTGCTCTATTGATCACATAGTCTTGCCTTGAAAAGAAAGATTGTTCTCAAGCTTAGTAACATATCGGTGGTTCGTGATTTTCCAAATATCGTCTCGGAAGTGTTACCAGGTTGTCACCTGACCGCTATGTTGAGTTCGTGATCAAGTTGGCTTCTTGTAAACCACTCCTTCTCCAAGGATCCGTGTTGGATACCCCTGAGCTAGTTGGTTAAGCTAAACAACAACTTGGAGAGTTGGAAGATAAAAGCTTACCTAATTTAGTTCGTTTCACAGGGATATCCTTGTGTTGTGTGTTAGTTGAAGAAAGATGATATCTTCATCAATTGGTCCATGTGATCAGTTGTTGGACCTATTGTCTTATCAAAACTTGATTTGAGTATGGGCTATCACCAAATCAAATCAGTACCAATGATGTTCATAATATTGTCTGACTCGTGGTTGATTCCTCGAGCATACACCATTATATCTTTTGGTCTGACGAATGCTATCACCTGGTTCACATAATTATGGAGTTCCATCATAGGGAAGCCTCTATGAATTGTTATTGAGCCCATTAGCAAAAAATTTATCTTGTCCATGATTCATGTTGAACATCCAGCTAGTATTGGAAACTTCTATAATCATTATCTTCGTGTCCCGTTCACGAAGCATATGCTTGGATGAAAGAAGTGACTTTCTCTAATTCTTGTGCAATTGATGCAAGTTGCTCCCATGAATGTGAGAATACTTTCTTTACCTCCTCTGGAATCATTCCGAGTCAGCCATGCACGTGCAAAGTATTCTGTGGTCTGTTAGACTGATCATCTTCATTCCATATGAATTCCGTAGCACACTAAGCCACTAATTGACTTGTTCATGGAAAAGGAGCTGTTGTGCTATCCTAGGTCATGCCAAGAACTTGCTTCAAATGCACATGAACTAGAGGAAGTCACTTCTCTCATCCAAACATATACCTGATGCACAGGACACAAAGGCATTATTTACAAAGTTTCCAACAATAGCCTGATGTCCAACAACATCATGGGGGAGATAAGGATGTTATCGATGGACTCAACAACAATTTATCAAGATTTCCATAAAATGGAATTCCACGACTATGTGACCAAGGTGACAGAATTGGTCAGACCAAAAGATGTAATGGTGTATGCCCGAGGGATCAACCACGAGTAAGACAACCTTATGAACATCATTGGTTCTGATTAGATCAAGTCAGAGTTTGGAGAAGACGGTAGAACCAACAATTGATCACGAAGGTCATTCGGTGAAAGATATCTTTCTTCAATACACACACACGAAAGATATCACTTGAAATGAACTAAGTAAGACAAGCTTTTATCTTCCAACTCTCCAAGTTGTTGTCTGGCTCAACCAAATAGCTCAGGGGTATCCAACTTAGATTCTTGGAGAAGGAGTGGTCTACAAGAAACCAGCTTGATCACCAGGTCAACATAACGGTCAGGGGACAACCTGGTGATACTTCCGAGAAGATATCCGGAAAATCACGAACCACCGATATGTTCCTAAGCTCGAGAACAATCCTGATTTTCAAGGCAAGACGACAGGATCAAAAGAGCGAGGGATTTACACAATCCTAACTCATTGATCGAAAAGTGCACTGGAAATAAGGACTAGGTAGCATGATCAATCTTAGGTTGATGATTCATGAACCAACACGCTAAGAATGAGATTATTGTCCATTAACTACCAAGCAATGGGGTTGGTAGGAGTATTCATTGCACACATTACGATCCCCTTGTCGGTATTCTGGTTACTACAACACGGGAACCAAGGAATGAATAATGATGGAAAGAAGTATCACTCAATCAAGAATTCATGAGAGATGGTGCAATTCTCATGGCAATCCTGACATAAAGCGGGTAATACTCCGAGGTAGAACAGAGCAAAAGCTAGATTGGCATTTTGATCTCCGAAATACAACTACTTTGACCAGTCCAAGAAATGGATGAGTTGCTAGAGTTTGTTTCTCCTAGTCATTCCGGAATAGAATGGCTTGTCGGACCACAAGAATAATAGGCATCGATAACACGAATGCACGAATATACCTGACTACAAATTGATAGTCGGAGGACAGAAAGCAACTAATGAGGGACAACTCAAAGAACATATGGTTTTCTGAGTTATGGATGCATAGGTTAGTATGTCGAGCAAAGCTCAACATTTTCCTTCCGGATAACCCATGCAGGAGAGGGAGGACTGGTAGATTCACAATTTTGAATGGAGAACTCATCAACAGCACTCTTGTTGTGATCATTGGCTTAATGAGTTTCTGCCATAATGGTTCATGGTATTTGGAAGAATGATATTTCACGGACCTCAAAGACTATCACAAAGGTTACTTATATCCTAAAGGAACTAGCAACACTATCAACATGAGGTAAGTAGGGTGAATCTCGGGTTCAATAACCCAAAAATAGAATACCTACATACTATATGGCATCACAGGACGCTTTCGAGAATGATGGAGAGAATGATCATAGTGGGAACACAAAACATGGCTAGATTACTAGGTGATACTCTAGACACCTAGGGTCATAATAATAGCTCCAACATATATGTCGGGGCAACAGAGTATCTCAACTCACTGATTAGTGTGTCTAATCTGGCACAAAGGAACATCGGGAATGAAAAGAAGGGAGTTGCAAATGCATCAGATTATTTAGAAACCTGGGATCACTTGGACAACATAACGGTTGTAAATGCTCAAAAAGATTTGAGACATCCTGCAAAAATAGTGGCGTAACCACTTAACATCACCAAACAAGGTTCTGGTTCAACTGACAACATACTAAAAGTAGTAGAAACTGAATTAAGGCCTGGAACCAACAATCCTAAGATTCTATGGATTAGTAACACGTGATCCTAATAGAAGATGAGAAGCCTAGTTCTTAATCCCCGTAGAAAGGAAGAGGTTGACTCAGATCACAAGGGCATAAGGTATAAGGAGTAAAAAGAGCCTTACATTCCCTTCCAGAATAAATTACCTTATATAACTAAAGCATTTCTAGACTCGACTTCGACCAGTTTGGCTTGGTAATCCTACAAGCAGTCAGGCTCTGATACCAAAGCTGTCAGGACCCCAGTTCTAAGTCACACCGATCTAGCATGTAACACATCATATCACTTTGCAGCCTCACGCATGGTATTCCCACGGGTGCCTCCTTACCTTGCCCGGGACCGTTTGCGCCTTTTGGATCCTGTATATGATAGTGCCACTAGCATCCATATGACAAAGAACCCGAGCCGACATGACTAGTCGTGAACCCAAAGTTGCACTAACTTACGGGACATGCATACATGAACTAACATCGAACGTGTCGGTCATCAGCGTGTGAATCCAGGCTGTAGCAACTGGGCTAACAGGACTCCGGGAACCCGGCTGTAGCAGGCTTGCAGGACTCCAGAAGTCACCGCGTGACATTTCCCCGAAGGGACAGACACAAGAACGAAGTGGATCACATGCCGGCCAGTCTAAGCGTTCCGAAGAAGTAGTAACTGGGCTAGCAGGACTCTGGTGAACCGGGCTGTAGCGGACGACTATGGCTCATGGAAGCACAAGACTATATTTCCCCATAAGAGAGGCTACCAAGGATAAACAACTAGGTTGTCGGATCCCACACATACCAAGCATTTCAATCATACACACAATATGCTCGATATGTGTAAATACAACATGGCATCACAACAAAACTCTACGACTCAAAGTATTTATTCATTAGGCTCCGAAGAGCGAGATATTACAAACATGGGTCTCATGACCCAACAATCAGAGCATACCAGTCGAAGCACATGCGGAACCTTAACATGTTTGAGTACAGACATCTACAAATGAAAAAGGCTGAGAAGCCTGACTATCTACCAGATCCTGCCGAGGGCACAAGATCGCAGCTGAGGTAACAAGCTAAACATCGAAGTTCACGTGGAACTACTACCAAGACTGAAGTCTCTCTACAAAAACATAAATTAAGCAAACGTGAGTACAAATTTACCCAGCAAGACTTACATCAGAACTATCTAGATATGCATCATTATCAACAAAGGGGGTGGTGGAGTTTAACTACAGCAAGCCAGCTTTGACTCGGTGGCTATCCTAAACTACAACTGCAAGTAACTCTCTTGAGGTGGCGCACATGAGTCCACATATTCACCATATCAATACACCACTATGGATCCGCTCCCATCTCCCTACGAGAACGCCATCCATAGCACTCATGATTATCTTGCAATTTTAGAGTATCCACTTTCACTTGTCTATGAACTGTATAGGAAACCAAGTAGTCCTTTACTGCGGACGCGGCTACTCGAATAGATGATGTTAACCTTGCAGGGGTGTACTTCTTCATACACGCTCTCACCACTTACCGTCGTTTACACGACATGTACTCGGCAACCTTCAAGCGAAAGCCCAACGAGGGTGTCGGCCACGGCCTACCTAAACACTCAAGTCTCTAGTCCAGGTTTATCGCCTATCCAGGTTCCATCCGTAGGGTGTCCGGCCGAGGTTTCCACATATAGCCCTGAATGATGTGTGCAGGGTTCTCGAGACACCAAACTGGCGACTCGGTACACCGTGCCACGGTGTATCTACCGCATCATAGCCCACCCCTTGGGTCAGTGCTACGCACAGCCGCCAACACATATCCTACAAACACTAGAAACTAGTTTCAACTCTTAGAGAGAGGACTAGGGTGGTTAAGAAGCCGAGAGAGTGAATTAAGGATCCCAATGCATGGGAGTAACTGGTTCTTAAATCACACATGCAGATCTCAGTGCTTAAGGATGGTTCCAATGAAACAACCCACCATGTACTCCTACATGGCCTCTCATCGATACCTTTACCAAATCGTGTTCAACACACTTAGCTCACACACCATAGGACATGTTCACAACTTTCCAATTCATCCCCGATGAATCATACCTAACACAACTCTAAGCAATAGCAGGCATGACAAACAAGCATGAATGAGTAGGCACATCACGGCTCAAACAACTCCTACTCATGCTAGTGGGTTACATCTATTTATTGTGGCAATGACAGGTCATGCAGAGGAAAGGGTTTCAACTACCGCAGCATGTAATTGTTGAATCATTGTTGTCCTAATGCAGTAAAAAAGAGCAGGAGCGAGAGAGTGGGATTGTATCGGAATGAACAAGGGGGTTTGCTTGCCTGGCACTTCTGAAGATATTATAGCTCTTCATCGGTGTCAGCGAACTCATTATCGGAAACATCGTCTACTAAGAGGGAACAACCACCGACAAATACAAAAGGAACCACAACCAATGCAATGCACATTCATATGAATGATATGTCATATTAAAGTACTGAATTGACCTAGTGCAATAGTTAGTCATATTAATGGAAGTGGAATTCAATCCTATAGCAAATTCCAACTCTAAAACTAATTACCATTTATTCCATAATCATGAATTGTCCTAATCAGTGAGGTTAACTTGTTGAAACATGCATGAAAATTCCATATTCATATTCTTTGGATTTTTCTGATCATTTTTCATATATCATTTATTCCATTTGGAGCTATAGATTAATTTCTATGAATTTTTGAAGTTTTGGATATTTTGTGGAATTCCCGATTATTAATAAATCCAGAAAGTGTATTACTTCGTCAGCATGACGTCGGGTGATGTCAGCAGGTCAAAGGCGCTATCCCAGGTCAAACCGGATGGCTGGGACCCACATGTCAGTGTAACAACTAACTAATAGAGTTGTTTAGTGTTAGGTTAGCACTAACCTAGGCTAATTAGGGCCTGGGCCCACTTGTGGGCCTCTAACTAAACTAACCTATCATAGTTAATACTAACCTAACTTAATTAGCCAGGGGGGTCATTAGCACTAACCTAAACAGGGTTAGGCCGGCGTTATCCCGCCGACGACAACAAGAGACGGCGGAGCACCGCGGGAACCCGCTATGGTGCCCCGTTCGCAGCGTGGATGGGCTCGTTCGAGAGCCTAGACCAGCGCGCGTCAGGCGGTGGTGCCAGCCGGGCCTGAGGTGCCCGGAGGCGACAGCAAGGAGCTCGGCCAAGACGGCCAGAGCTCGGTTGCGCGCGGGGTTAGCGTTGCGGGGTGCAAGTGGGCAAGGGGAGGCGCTAGCGAGGCTCAGCGCGGGGCAGCAAGCTCGATGGACACGCGTCTGGGACCAAATAGTCATCGGGCATTGCCGCTGATGAGCTCGGGCGGCGGCGCGGTTCGGTCTACAAGGGGGCAATGGCTGCGGGGCGTAAACGAGCTCGAGAAGAGGGGGAACAGACGTAAAATCTCATAGCGGAGACGATGGGTGGTCAGTGGGCTCGGGGACGAATCAGAGACGACGAACGGGCGCCGGCGATCTCAATGACCAAGAGGTTGAAGACGACGACATTGATGGAGAAGTAGAGCTCCCGGTGATGTGTGTATCGATGAGGAGGACGAAGGCGACGAGGCGGATCCCTGGGGCACGTCGGGGAGGCAAGAGGGAGGCGGTGGCTATGGCTATGGAGAACGCTGGTGACGGGCTTCGTTCGGAAGCAAGCAGAGAAGGGGGAGGGGGTCCAGAGAGAAAGGGGAGAGACGCAGGGGTCGAGGGAGGTGCATGGTGACGCGAGGGAAGGTCCAGGGCGACGGGAGGACAGCCAGGCAGGGTGGAGGTGGTGCACAGTGGCCGCAGGCGCGTCGGGCACACGCTGTGCATCCAACTGGCGGGAGGAAGAATACCTCCCAGGTGGGTTGCACCAGGTAGGTGGCCAGGTAAGCTGTCTGCTCTTTTTTTAATTTTCTTCTGCTTGTTTTATTTAATTGCCACTGAATTCAAATTCAAACAAATTTGAAAACAGTGCCAGAACTCCATTGGATAATTTATAACACTTAAAGGTCTACTCCACAAATACATAGAATATCACAGGGCATTTGAAAATTTATTCATTATATATTATGAATATAAGTCCAAATTCAAATAGAATATTTATTTAAATCAGAGCCCAAATAATTCCTTAGAAATGTTCCAAAATTTTGGTTTGAATTATAACTCTTGCCAAAATTGTCAGAACTATTTCTAGGGCATTTTGGATTCATTAATTGAAATTTTAGGGTTCTTGCACCTTTATTAAAATGATTTATGAGGCTTTCACTTTCCTCATTTCAACTTTCAGAAAATAGACATGATGCACACATGAAGTTAGCCTAGTGCAGTACTAGAAGCAAGGGATGTGACATGTAGGCACAATGGGATGTCGCCAAGAACTTAGCGAGGGCTGGGCGTCCAAGAATCCCATTGTACGGCATGGGGAGATCAAACACATCAAACACAATCCTCTCAGTCCGCTAGTTCAGTTCTCCCCCAAACATTATCAGCAACGTGAACTTCCCCTTAGGATGGCTCCTGCCATGATTAACTCCTTGAAACGTGCCGGTAACGTCTAGCTCTTCCTATGATATCTGAAGTCTATTGATAACTGCTGGGGAAATCAGATTCAACCCATCCCCGTTGTCTTCCAACATCTTTGTGACCTTGAGGTGGTGAATTGTTGGGGAGACCAACAACGGCAAACACCCTACCATAGTGGTATGGCTAGGATGGTCCACCTCTTCATAGATGATGGACGTGCGATACCATATGAGCGGCTTCCGGGCCTCTGGCGCTGGTTCCGTGACATTGACTTCTTGTGCCCACCGATTGAGCTGGCGGTGAGAAGTCGCAGAGATGCACCTCCATCAGTGCATAGGGCGTCCATGGCCTTATGAAACTCCTGCTCACTAGTTTCCTCATCCCCTCCATCACTCTCATCATCAGAGGTTTCCTTCTCTCGAACTTTGGCTGGCTTTCCTTGGTTCTAAAAGGGTTTGCCAGGGCAATTTACTTCACCGCCCCGACCCTTACCACCAGCAACATTCTAACCTTTTTCCTTATCACGCTTCTCATACTCTACTTTCTATTTCTTGAGAAGCTGCTCAACCTGATAACACTCTTGAAGGTCGTGGCCCTTGGTCCGGTTAATCTTGCAGTATGGCCCATCACCTTTCCTGGATTTCTCGGTAGCAGCGGCTTCCCAGCAGTTAGTGCACACAACAGCTTCCTTGCCGGGGGCCTCAGCTTTGGCCTTCTTGCCAGTGCTAGGCATACCCGATCCTTCAATAGTCATCACTGCCTTATCTCTCCGCTTCTTACTGCGCTTCTTGCTCTTATTCTGACTAGTTGATTCATCCTCATCCTCTAAATCAATATTGGTGCAATCTTCCTCTCCGAGAAACTTCCTTCCCTCCTCCATCCGGGCACACTTATCAACCAGAGTGTAAAGCTCCTTCATTGTCCTGGGCAACCATACGTTAATCTTGGAACGAATACGACGGTTGCGCACATTGGACTGGAAGGCGGCGATTACGACTGTCGGATGTATATTTGGGATATTTCTATGAAATTTGCTGGATCTTTGTAAATACTTATGGAGGGTTTCTCCTTCCTTATGTTGGAGAAGCTGCAAGTCGCAAGGCCTGCCGGGTTCTTGATGGCTGCCCGTGAAGGCGCCAATGAACTCGGTAGGTTCATCAGCCAAGACCTCACATTGGACTTGAGGGCCAAAGAAGTAGTTGGCAAACACCATTTCATCTCTTCCTTTGGTAGCCTGAATAGCGATGGTGTAGATGCTTAGGAACTCTACCGGGTTCAACCTCCCATCATACTTCTCAGGTATTTCCGGCTTGAACGTGCGAACGGATAACCAACGAAATTTCCACAGATCATAAGTAAAGGAAGGACAGCCATCCTCAAAAGGTAGGCACCCGCCAATACCGAGCGTGGGCTCATCAACGTCAGGGCCACCATACCCGTCGGTCTAGCAGAGGTCATCACGGTGTTTCTCGACAACGACGCGTGTGTCTCCTCGCCACCTATCCTCTAGGGCTCATCATTGGCCTGGACTTGCTCAAGGGTCATAAGGCGCCATCAAGACGACGTCAGGGTCTTGATTCTGGTGCGCTCATGCTCGCTACCTTGGTGGGGACTGCACCATGGGGATGGCCCCTCTCGTATGGGGAGCTATTGCTGTTGCTTGGGGAGGTTGCGGCGGGCCAGCTCTCCGTGAGCCCCCAGCTTCAGTGAAAATGAACAGGCTTTGGATGGTGGAATGCCATTCGTCCATATGCTCGGCCGCTGGTAGAAACCTCAGCAGCAGTTGAGCCCGCGCCATGGCCTCCGAAGCCGTACTTTGGCATGGATGATGATGAAGTCGATCGTATTGTCGCTCGGCTCCTGACTTTGCCAGCGGCGGCGGCACTACACCCCTGCTGCTGTTGCGGGGCGACCACTTGGATGTGGTGCAGCGAAGGTGCTCAAGGGCCAGCGGACCCGTCGGGCAGAGCGGCTTGGTCGACCCGTCCCGGAGGGGGTACACGCACGATCGGCGCATCCGTGGTGGGAGCGGCCCGAGGGCGGAGATTCGTCCCGGTCCGGGCGCCATTGCTGCGGCTGTGCCCGTCGGTGGGGGAAAGGGGCGCAGATGGAGTAACCCCTTCACCCGTAGTTTGGGTAGCATGGCCACTAAGGTCTTATTAACGATGCTCTCCTCCGGTGCCTCCTTCTCCAAAGTCGGCTCCGGGGGAAGTGGTGACAGTGCCGTCTGCTCCAACCACTCCCCCAGTAGCATCCGCATCCTCATGTGCCTCGGCACCCCCTGCAGCGCTGGAGGCCGCAGGCAGCGGAGCCTTCGAAGTGGACCGAGTTTCTTCTTGGGCGCCATGGTCGACGGTGTTGTCAAAGATGAAGATGGTGATGAAGTCTAAGCGATGCACATGCCTTTAGGTTCGCGCAAGAGAGCCCCCTACCTAGCGTGCCAAAGATGTCGGGGGAAACGACGACCACCTATGGGACCAGGAGGCCCATTGCTGGTTCGGAAGTGGGGTGACGCTTTGCACAAAGGGCAGACAAGCGCGGGGCAGCACGGTAGAGATCACGCAGGCAATTTTACCCAGGTTCGGGCCGCCGTGAGGTGTAAAACCCTACTCCTGCTTCGTTGATTGATGGTGGAAAGGTGGTGGCGGAGCGTAGTACACTTGCCTAGCAGGGTTGCCTCGAGGCAACAGTGGCTACGCACATACGGGGGTGTGATTTATCCAATCTTCTAACCCTTTCTACGGTTGGCATGGGCCTGCTTTTATAGATCAAGGGGTTACCATAGTGGCAAAGTAGTCATTACGCACTGATAAGATACCAAACAATGCTACCATACCTAACTCTGCGGGCTGACAGGGCACATTAAATGCGCCGCTCAATGTCACATCGTTGCTTACTCGGCAAGGCTTGTCGGGCTATCTTGCTAGCTCCACGCCTGCTCGCTTGACACGTCGTAGCACAGGTGTTGCCTGATGGTTTCTCCTGTAGAAAATGGCTGCCATGTGGAGAATGGCTGCCACTTAATCACTTTGCGACTTGACACCGCACTGATCGACGACGTGGGTTGTGGTAGAGTGGTTGGTTAGGTGGTTTTGCCTCCGTTAGCCCCGGCAGGCCCTGCCGGGGCGCTTTGTTTGTCTGTTTCTTTGGGTGGCATCGCCCCTTGCCGGGCTCTCCTGCCCGAAAAGGGAGGCTTTTCTCTTGACGATATCCTGCTTCACTGGTTTGTTCTTGGTCCCTCTGATCTACATGTTGGTCCGTCGAATCTCTGCGGTTCTTGCACTATGATCTGGGCTGGTGCTCCAATCTTGTTCCCATGCCTGTGCATAGTCTGGGCAGCAGACCCAGGGTTTGTTGCACCGACAAACATCTTCATCATAGGATTCATCAGACGAGGCAGAAGATGCCTTCTTGGATTTTCTGGCGACAGATTTCTTTTGGGAAGCTCAAGGGGAAACAACATTCCTTACCTTGCTTTCCTTTCGGGTAGAGGCACGATCCTTCTTCTTTTGTATATCTTCCTGGGGTTAGCTCGACGTTT